>NC_090651.1:318504217-318646717 GCF_040937935.1 Hyperolius riggenbachi
TCCCACCTCCACCTCCCCTCTCCTCCCCTCCCTCCTCCCCACCTCCTCCTCCCTCCTCCCTCCTCCCACCTCCCTCCCTCCCTCCTCCCACCTCCCTCCTCCCTCCTCCCTCTCACTCCCTCCTTCCCTCCTCACCTCCCTCTCCTCCTCCCTCTCCACCTCCCTCCTCCTCCTCCCTCCTCCCTCCTCCCTCCTCCACTCCCTCCTCCCACCTCCCACCTCCCTCCTCCTCCTCCTCCCACCTCCCTCCTCCCCCTCCTCCCACCTCACCTCCTCCTCACTCCCCCTCCACCTCCACCTCCTCCTCCCACCTCCCTCCTCCCCTCCTCCCCACCTCCCTCCTCCCTCCTCCCACCTCCCTCCTCCCACCTCCCTCCTCCCACCTCCACCTCCCCACCTCCCTCCTCCACCTCCCTCCTCCCCACCTCCCACCTCCCTCCTCCCACCTCCACCTTCCCTCCTCCCTCCTCCCTCCTCCCACCTCCCACCTCCCTCCTCCCACCTCCCTACCCCTCCCCCACCTCCCCCCTCCCCCCTCCCCCCTCCACCTCCACCTCCCACCTCCCACCTCCCTCCTCCCACCTCCCTCCTCCCTCCTCCACCTCCCTCCTCCCACCTTCCCTCCTCCCTCCTCCTCCTCCACTCCCTCCTCCTCCTCCTCCTCCCTCCCACCTCCCACCTCCACCTCCTCCTCTCCTCCCTCCTCCTCCTCCCTCCTCCCCTCCTCCCCTCCCTCCCACCTCCCACCTCCCTCCTCCCTCCTCCCTCCTCCCACCTCCCTCCTCCCACCTCCTCCTCCCTCCTCACCACCTCCCTCCTCCCTCCTCCCACCTCCCTCCTCCCACCTCCCTCCTCCCACCTCCCACCTCCCTCCTCCCACCTCCCTCCTCCCTCCTCCCTCCTCCCACCTCCCTCCTCCCTCCTCCCACCTCCCTCCTCCCTCCTCCCACCTCCCTCCTCCCTCCTCCCTCCTCCCCTCCTCCCACCCTCCCTCCTCCCTCCTCCCTCCTCCCACCTCCCTCCTCCACCTCCCACCTCCCTCCTCCCACCTCCCACCTCCCTCCTCCCTCATCCACCTCCCTCCTCCCTCCTCCCACCTCCCTCCTCCCTCCTCCCTCCTCCCACCTCCCTCCTCCCTCCTCCCTCCTCCCACCTCCCTCCTCCCTCCTCCCTCCTCCCTCCTCCCACCTCCCTCTCCCTCCTCCCACCTCCCTCCTCCCTCCTCCCACCTCCCACCTCCCACCTCCCCCTCCCTCCTCCCACCTCCCACCTCCCTCCTCCCACCTCCCTCCTCCCTCCTCCCACCTCCCTCCTCCCACCTCCCTCCTCCCACCTCCCTCCTCCCTCCTCCCACCTCCCTCCTCCCACCTCCCTCCTCCCTCCTCCCACCTCCCTCCTCCCTCCTCCCACCTCCCTCCTCCCTCCTCCCACCTCCCTCCTCCCTCCTCCCACCTCCCTCCTCCCACCTCCCTCCTCCCTCCTCCCACCTCCCTCCTCCCTCCTCCCACCTCCTCCAACCCTTCAACCTATTCCCTCCTCCCTCCGGGAGGAGGGTGTCTTCTGGCAGGGAATTATACTTTTTAAAAGCCAGTATATATCATACCATACCATAGCTGGGAATCGAACCCAGATCACACTGCATGGTGGACACGTCAGTGCATCACCCTAAGCACTGTACCACTACAGTAGTAGTGAAGCTACCGTAAAATGTACCATTAATGCTCAATGCAATAGAACCATTAGGTTGCTTAAAGGAGAACTGTAGTGAGAGGTATATGGAGGCTGCCATATTGATTTCCTTTTAAGCTATACCAGTTGCCTGGCAGCCCTGCTGATCTATTTGGCTGCAGTAATAATAATAATATAATCCAAACATTTGTATAGTGCTTTTCTCCTGTCAGACTCAAAGCGCTCAAGAGCTGCAGCCACAGGGACGCACTCAAGAGGCCACCCTGCAGTGTTAGGGAGTCTTGCCTTTGAACTCCTTACTGAATAGGTACTTGACCTAGCCAGGATTCGAACCCTGGTCTCCCATGTCAAAGGCAGAACCCTTAACCAGTACACTATCCAGCCACTGTCGTGTGAATCCCACCAGAAACAAGCATGCAGCTAATCTTGTCAGATCTTACAAAAATGTCAAACACCAGATCTGCTGCATGCTTGTTCAGGGTCTAGGCTAAAAGTATTGGAGGCAGAGGATCAGGTAACTGGTATTGCTTAAAAGGAAATCAATATGGTAGCCTCCATATACCTTTCACTACAGTTCTCCTTTAAAGGGAACCTTAACTGAGAGTGATATGGCTGTTTCCTGTAAACAATACCAGTTGCCTGGCAGTCCAGCTGATCTTTGTGACTGCAATAGTGGCTGAATCACACCCTGAAACAAGCATGCAGCTAATCCAGTCTGACTTCAGTCAGAGCACCTGATCTGCATGCTTGTTCAGGGGCTGTGGCTAAAAGTATTAGAGACACAGGATCAGCAGGCGATTCAGGCAACTGGTATTATTTTAAAAGGAAAAATCCATATCCTTCTCCGTTTAGGTTCCCTTTAAGGATTTGTAGCATAAAAGCCAACTCACATTGGCTGGGATTCGAACCTGGGTCTCTCTGTATGGTGGACAAGCACACTATCCACTATACCAACTGAAGCTGGCCTGAAATTGCTGGCCTGAAATTGCTGGCCTGAAATTGCTGGCCTGAAAACAAGCGCATCACACCTGAAACAAGCATGCAGCTTGTTTTCAGGCCAGCATTTTCAGGCCAGCATTTCAGGCCAGCATTTTCAGGCGAGAACTGTAGTGAAAGGTATATGGAGGCTACCATATTGATTTCCTTTTAAGCAATACCAGTTACCTGGCTATCCTGCAGATCCTCTGCCTCCAATACTTTTAGCCCTAGACCCTGAACAAGCATGCAGCAGATCTGGTGTTTGACATTTTTGTAAGATCTGACAAGATTAGCTGCATGCTTGTTTCTGGTGGGGATTCACACGACAGTGGCTGGATAGTGTACTGGTAAGGGTTCTGCCTTTTGACATGGGAGACCAGGGTTCGAATCCTGGCTAGGTCAAGTACCTATTCAGTAAGGAGTTCAAAGCAAGACTCCCTAACACTGCAGGGTGGCCTCTTGAGTGCGTCCCTGTGGCTGCAGCTCTTGAGCGCTTTGAGTCTGACAGGAGAAAAGCGCTATACAAATGTTTGGATTATAATTATTATATTATTACTGCAGCCAAATAGATCAGCAGGGCTGCCAGGCAACTGGTATAGCTTAAAAGGAAATCAATATGGCAGCCTCCATATACCTCTCACTACAGTTCTCCTTTAAGCAACCTAATGGTTCTATTGCATTGAGCATTAATGGTACATTTTACGGTAGCTTCACTTACTACTGTAGTGGTACAGTGCTTAGGGTGATGCACTGACGTGTCCACCATGCAGTGTGATCTGGGTTCGATTCCAGCTATGGTATGATATATACTGGCTTTTAAAAAAGTATAATCCCTGCCAGAAGACACCCTCCTCCCGGAGGGAGGAGGGAATAGGTTGAAGGGTTGGAGGGAGGAGGGAGGAGGGGAGGAGGGAGAGTAAAAACTCCCTAGCAGCTGTTCCATAACTAATTAGTGTAGGTAGGCAAATGGTATAAAGGACCTTGCTTGGAGGAGGGAGGGAGGGTCCTCGAGCAGTGAAGTGTATTTCACTCAATTAGGTGTGACTCCAGGCATTAGAGCTTTTGAAACATGTTTTCTATCATTTTTGCAGTGTATAGAATTTTTAAAACTTTGAAAGTTCGCCTCCCCATTGAAGTCTATTGCGGTTCGCGAACTTTTTCGCGAACCGAACCTTTCGCGGAGGTTCGCGAACAGGGTTCGCGAACCGAAAATCGGAGGTTCGGGCCCAACTCTACCCTGCACATGCGCAGTACAACAAAACACACACACAAGGGGACACAGAGACACTTGTTTTATTATAGAGGATTCATTTTCCTAGTTGGACTTGATGGACAGATGACTTTTTTCAACCAAATTAACTATGTAACCACATTACTGCAACTCTGTAGTTTTAGCCCAATCATGGACCTCGGAAGCATTGGACTAATCAGAGAATGCAGAGTCAACTCGGAAGTATTTGGCCAATCAGAGAATGCAAAAAGTGACAAAAAAAGACTACTTGGAAATCGGAAAACAGAAACGGAAATCGGCATTTCTAACTATCCCTAGCTCTAAACAGAGTTGTGAGGCTCTATTTGGAGATTTGGGCTTTACTCAGAGATATGGAGCTCTGCCCAGAGATGTAAGGCTGTACCCAAGCATGTCGGGCTCTAGTTGGTGATTTGGAGTTCTACTCAGAGATTAGGGGGATTCACTAAGCTGGACTGCTAAAGCAGCGCAGCTTAGTATTGAGCAGCGCAAGTTAAATCCTCAACGCACGCTACAGGCTTTGTGGCGTGCGCTTTTAACTTACACCTGCTCCCTTGTATTTATTGCCCGCTCCTTTACGCTCGCCCTGAGCCCTGTTATGTCCCTGTGGCTTTTTAAGACGTGATCCCCGCACTTGATTTGCCCAATAGGCTGCCTGTCAAGTGACTGGAGCTGTGCCTGGGGATGTGGGGCTCTGTCTAGCGATGTAAGGCTCTACCTGGAGATGTGGGACTCTATATGGAGATGTAAGGCTCTACCTGGAGATGTTGACTCTATATGGAGATGTAAGGCTCTACCTGGAGATGTTGACTCTATATGGAGATGTAAGGCTCTACCTGGAGATGTAGGACTCTATATGGGGATGTAAGGCTCTACTGGAGATGTGGGACTCTATATGGGGATTTAACCACCCTGGCGTTCTGATTAAATCGCCAGGGTGGCTGCGGGAGGGTTTTTTTTAAATAAAAAAAAAAACTATTTCATGCAGCCAACTGAAAGTTGGCTGCATGAAAGGCCCACTAGAGGGCGCTCCGGAGGCGATCTTCGATCGCCTCCGGCGCCCAGAATAAACAAGGAAGGCCGCAATGAGCGGCCTTCCTTGTTTTTGCTTATATCGTCGCCATAGCGACGAGCGGAGTGACGTCATCGACGTCCTGCCGTCAGCCGCCTCCGATCCAGCCCTTAGCGCTGGCCGGAACTTTTTGTTCCGGCTACGCTGGGCTCAGGCGGCTGGGGGAACCCTCTTTCGCCGCTGCTCGCGGCGGATCGCCGCAGAGCGGCGGCGATCAGGCAGCACACGCGGCTGGCAAAGTGCCGGCTGCGTGTGCTGCTTTTTATTTGACTAAAATCGGCCCAGCAGGGCCTGAGCGGCAGCCTCTGGCGGTGTTGGACGAGCTGAGCTCGTCCAGACCCGCTCAGCAGGTTAAGGCTCTACCTGGAGATGTGGGACTCTATATGGAAAATTAAGGCTCTACCTGGAGATGTGTGCCTCTGTAATGGAGATGTAAGGCTTTACCTGGAGATGTGGGGACTCTGTATGGAGATGTAAGGCTCTACCTGGAGATGTGGGGCTCTATATGGAGATGTAAGGCTCTACCTGGAGATGTGGGACTCTATATGGAGATGTAAGGCTCTATCTGGAGCTGGGAGGCTCTAACTGGAAATGATGGACTCTATTTAGAGATATGCAGACTCTCCTGTTGATGTTCATATCGGTCCATGCATGTTCCTGCACATGGAGGGATTGTGGGGTCAGGTGCTAGATGGTTGTCGGTTGTGTACGGTGGCCCCTGCTCCTCCCAATGAGCTGCAGAGAAAAGCGGACTGGCACATCACCTCAGCAGGGTGCCGGCCAAGCCTATTGTCCTCTTTCTCACCCATCTGCTCTGTGACACTTTAATGTCTGCCCTCCTACCCCCTTCCATAGCAACAGAACGTGCCACTAGCCTGTAGGCTCCTAAAGCATCTGTACAAAACTTGCCTGAGGGATGGACTCCTAATTCCTGAAGCTGACAGTACTTGTGCCTGTGTACGGTACGTGTAAACCTCATTATGGTTGAGGAGAGAATAATGTAGACTCATCAGTGTGCTGCTCCTTTACACGGTCCAATCAGAAGGCTATGCTGCTAAACTGCAGAGGAGGGACAGGAGTTATGCACAGAGATGATAATATGCTGTATGCACTGGCTAAACAGAATGACCAATTATTACTATTAGCTGTGTTCTGATGTTTGCCTGAAACTCAGATCACTTCTGTGTCACTCATCCGCATTCTAGAAATGGTTAATGCAGTAGACCCCCTTTCCGCTTTTCAGATTAACACAAATGTCTGTCAGCCGCTTAATCTCATGATTAGTCATGTGTCATGCGCTTGCCAATTATCTCTGAAGTGCCTGGACCACAGGCTAACAAACGACAGGCCAGTTCCAGGAGACACACAGAGGCGTGATACAGGCTTCCTGCCCACTGCCTTCGCGAAAACCACTCAGCAAAACACTCAACAAGATGCAAAACTTCAGTCTGTAACCCACAGAAATAGGAAGACAGATCAGAGTTCAGCTGCAGGCCGGTCCCTGACCCTTATAAGCCCAGTGCTGAATACACAGGGGCAGAAATATGAAGATTCACACTGTAACTCTTCTTCTGCTGCTCTCATGGGGGATAGATGCTGTCATTCGGTAAGTGATGTTATTTTGCTAGGGATAGTAGGGCAGGTGTGTATTATATCACTACATTTATACACACACACAGAACTGTAGTGAAAATAACACATACGGTAGCTACCAACTGTCTGTCCCTCTTTTGCAAGGACAGTCCCTCTTTGGGAACCCAGTCCCTTCTGTTTCCTCCTTATTTGTCCCTCTTTCAGGACTGATGTACAGATCTATGTAAATATATGTCTTTTTCTACTGAAAAATGTGTTTAATTGACTCTAAACTTTATTTTCATCCTTTATATTGATACATTTTCAAATGTTAATATGAAGGAAAATTAACCACTTAATGACAACCAGACTTATAAAAACGTCCTGCTAGAGCCTCTTAAAGCGGACCCAAACCAAACATTTTTTTTAAGGGATACTGTAGGGGGGGTCGGGGGAAAATGAGTTGAACTTACCCGGGGCTTCTAATGGTCCCCCCACAGACATCCTGTGCCCGCGCAGCCACTCACCGATGCTACGGCCCCGCCTCCTGTTCACTTCTGGAATTTCAGACTTTAAAGTCTGAAAACCACTGCGCCTGCGTTGCGTGTCCTCACTCCCGCTGATGGCACCAGGAGCGTACTGCGCATGCCCAGTATGGTCTGTGTGTGGTGACATCAGCAGGAGCGAGGACACGACAACGCAGGCGCAGTGGTTTTCAGACTTTAAAGTCTGAAATTCCAGAAGTGAACCGGAGGCGGGGCCGGAGCATTGGGGAGTGGCTGCGCCAACACAGGATGTCTGCGGGGGACCATTAGAAGCCCCGGGTAAGTTCAGCTCAATTTTCCCCCGACCCCCCTACAGTATCCCTTTAAGTAATTGATTAATTGTGTGTTAGGGTTAGGAAAAGTGGAGTTAGGAAAAGTGAACCTGAGGCGGGGCCGGTGAGTGGCTGCGCGGGCACAGGATGTCTGTGGGGGACCATTAGAAGCCCCGGGTAAGTTCAACTCATTTTCCCCCGACCCCCCTACAGTATCCCTTTAATTCATAATATTTAGTTGCACCACTCTGACACATACAAAGATAAATAAACTCTCCTTCAAGCCTATGAGCATTTCAGTGCATGCTTTTCACCCTTCTCTTTTATAACTAGGATTATACAGGTGGCAGCCATTAGCAATTCCTCCTTTGCCAGACACCTGCTACTCACCAGTTTGCCGGTTTCTGTCCCGGCAAAATGAAAGGAAGGGAGGGGTTTCTCCATTAAATGTAAAATATTTTATATTTGTCATCATGCAGCTGAAAAAAGGCTGCTGATTTATTATTATAATTTAGAAAATAGATTTTATTTCTGAAATCTTGTATTTTTAGTTTGGGTCCACTTTAATGGCTCCAGGACGTTTTCATAACTCAGACAGTGCTGCTGCCGCTGTGCGGGTGCACGTGTGCGCTCTCGCACGTGCACATGCATTCCCGCGCGCATGCACGTGAAATTAGTGAGAAAAAAAAACACTATAGGAAAAATACACCTTTGTTTCCAAATAATATATTGTCACCATACTTTGTACTAGGGACATAATTAAAATCTTGTGATAACCAGGACAAATAGGCAGATAAAATGTGTGGGTTTTATGTACAGTAGCAGTGTTTATATTAAAACTATAGGGTATGAAATTGGAGAAATAGTGTATTTTTTCATTTTTTCCTTGTTTTTCCCTTTAAAATGCATCGAAAATAAAGTAATTACTGAAAACAAAATATCAACCTCAAAAAAAACCCAATTGTGGTGAAAAAAACAAGATATAGATCATTTCATTGTGATTAGTAGTGATTAAGCTATTGGCAATTGAAAGGGATGAGCACTAATAGGTGAAAAATGCTCTTTTCCGTTAGGGTAAAAACCGCTTTGGGTGAAGTGGTTAAACAGTATATAAAGGACCAATGTGGTTTGACTTATAAAACAACATATTTTTCTTATGAAATCTTTATAGTATACATGACTAGGGGTTGCAGGAGGCGTGGTAAGGGTATGGCTTAAGTGTCCCTTTTTCTTATCTCAAAAAGTTGGGAGGCATGATAACGTAATGATTAAAATTGCTTATTTTTCTACAATATTCATTTATAAAGCATTAAGTCAGTGTCTGCCCATTGTAAAAAAAAAAAAAAAAAAAAAAAAAAGCATCCTGATTTACATTCTGAACTTTATCACAGGTGCCGATATCTTTGGTCCTGTCAGGTACATCTGTGCAGAATGTTTGTTTACTGAGAATTCTGAATCCAGTACAAAATATACCTGGTCTCTCAGGAATGCTCTGGGGGAGAAATTTGTGTAGGTAATCAGCCTAGGCTAAGTACCACTAGGAGGGAGGGAAGGGTGACATTCAATATACAGCAATCTATAGGTAAAGTATGTGTTTCAGATGCGAAAACCAGGAGCATTACCATGAATGTGAGTATCCTGAATAATTTACTGCATTCTACTAAATGTCACTACAGGTCCTCTTTAGTGCTTGCATTTTACAACATTGCATTGTCGCAAGAGAGCCTGTCATGAAATTATCAAAAGTGATGTGGCTATGTTTTAGTAGCTGGTGGTTACTTGGCTGTGGCTTTATTGCGAAGCTACTAGCCATACATTAATCAATTTAGGTTTGATTGTCAATTTGATTGACTTATGCATAATTGACAGTCAAATGAAAATTTTGGACCAATAATCAGTGCAGTGAAGGTAAGCACGGCTGTACAAAATTCCAAACGTAGTCAACCAGCAAGCTACAGAATTAACGGTGTCAATAAGTGGCAGATCATGTCTGGGGTCACAGGGAATAGTCTGAAGACAGAAAATAAAATATATCAACTCATGAATGTGTATTGATTATAACTTTAAAGGGATACTGTAGGGGGTCGGGGGAAAATGAGCTGAACTTACCCGGGGCTTCTAATGGTCCCCCGCAGACATCCTGTGTTGGCGCAGCCGCTCACCGATGCTCTGGCCCCGCCTCCAGTTCACTTCTGGAATTTCTGACTTTAAAGTCAGAAAACCACTGCGCCTGCATTGCCGTGTCCTCGCTCCCGCTGATGTCACCAGGAGTGTACTGCGCAAACACAGACCATACTGGGCCTGCGCTGTGCGCTCTTGATGACATCAGCGGGATCGAGGACACGGCAACGCAGGCGCAGTGGTTTTCAGACTTTAAAGTCTGAAATTCCAGAAGTGAACAGGAGGCGGGGCCGGAGCATGCGGAGTGGCTGCGCAGGCACAGGATGTCTGCAGGGGACCGTTAGAAGCCCCGGGTAAGTTCAGCTCATTTTCCCCCGACCCCCCTACAGTATCCCTTTAAGAGGAACTTGACCATGGATTGAACTTCATTCCAATGAGTAGCTGATACCCCCTTTCCCATGAGAAATCTTTGCATTTCTCGATAATAGATCATCAGGGGGGTTTGTGTGGCTGATATTGTGGTGAAACCCCTCCCACAGGGTGATGTCATTACCATGGTCCTGAGATCAGCGGATCTCAGTGTAACTTCCACACTGCAGTAATCTCCTGCTCCCTACTCCTTTGCTAAGCTAAAGGCTAGTTCAAACTATGGGACTATGTTATGTGACTTGAGAGCTGCCTTACCTGGAGATACAGTGGCGTAACTTAAGAGCTCTGGGCCCAGTGCAGGTTTTACATTGGGCCTCAAGTGCTCTATATATAATAGATATGAAGCACCAAAACCTGCCAAGGACAGCTGCAGTGTCAGAGAGGTGTAAGCTGGGAGTAGAGCAGTCTATCAATGGTTATAACTAATCAAAGCACATACAGTATAAAGGTGATCATTACCAGTTTTGCACCAATAAAGAACTCACTGGGCTCCTCTGGTCCACGGGCCCTGGTGTGGTCGCTACCCCTGCATCCCCTATTGCTACGCCACTGTGGAGATATGTAGAGATGGATCAGTGATTTTAAAGAGAACCCGAGGTTGTCCCGTGGGGGGCAGATGGGATACAGAGGCATGTTTTCTGCCTTATGACATGACTCTGTGTCCCCAAAAACAAATATTAGTAAAAGACTAATCTGTCTGTCATGTTAGCCAATCATCTTCTTTCAAAAGTAAAGGTTCCCCCCATATTTCCAGTGATTGCTCAGCTGATCATGTGACTCTCCTCAGAGCTGTAGCAGTCAGCAAGTTTCCTCAAAGTGTACCTAAGACCGGGAGTAGGTAAACATGTATACATACCTGGGGCTTCCTCCAGCCCCCTCCAGGCTTGACACTACCTCATCGCCCTCCTTCGACTGTTGGATCCTCAGAAACTGGCCCGAAAAGTCCTCCAGTCGGGGCCAGTTGGCGCATATGCAGTCTGGCCGCACACGCCCCCACGTCGCGATCCCGAAGCCAGGAGCTGCACGGCTTAGCCGAGCATGTGCAGTGCTCTGCAGACCGGAGGAATTTCCATGGCCAATTTGAGAGGATCCAGGAGGTAGAGGATGGCGGCGAGGGTGTGATCTGCACGGAGGGGGCTGGAGGAAGCCCCAGGTATGTATAAAACTTTTCTGTCCCTCCATCTCAGGTTCACTTTAAAGAGTACCTCTGAAAATGGAGAAAAGGCGAAGGCCTTTTTCTTCAAAGGGGTGGAGTTACATACTGGAACCCAGCTGAAACGGGCTCCGGGGAGACTTATTACCAACACAATGTGCCAGGGCATTTTAAAGTTCAATCATTAGGTATCTATTAGTTTGTTATTTTCACCAGAGGTGCACTTTAAGCTGAGTCTGTCAGCAGGAAGAGACAGAGTAACGGTTGTATGTCTTTCAGGCTCTTCCAGGGATCCCAATTGTTGGTATTTTCATTGCTTGTAAGGCAGTGTCCAAAATGTGCATTGGTTTACCAACGTGCACAACCACAGTTTGCCACATATCTAATGAAAGTCAGTGGAGAATGGCACTTACATGCATGAAAGAAAATGTACTTATTGCAGCTTAAATGTGAGAGTTTGCATACAAATGCAAACTTTAATGCGAAAGAGATGCATGCGAAAAAATGTTCCGTTTTCCGCTATGTTAAGTGTGAACCCTGCCTAAGGTAAGGAACACACCTGCTAGAATTTTTTATGCTGAAGCTAATGCCCTCCTTTGCTGTACCTGTTTTGAATGCAACTTGTGTAATTTTGTCCATATTGTGGAGCTCTGCACATCTATTGCAAGTAGTTAATTCGGTGCAGCCTCTGTTTGGGAGCGCTGCCAATGTCGCCTGCTGTACAAAACTCATGTAAGTATGCTTATGGCTAGCTGCATCCATGTGCTTCAATTTGCATTAAAAGTTTAGATTAGGGACTAGTACATCATTTTCATCTGATGTGCATTCAAGGCATGTATTTAGCCCCCGTGGAGCTCTGCATGCCTCTGTTGGTCTTCATTTCAGTTGCAGCCTATGAGCGCTGTCATTTTTGTCTTTTTAAGTCAATGGCCCCACTCGGTAAATGCATGTTGTTTGCGTTCATTTACGTTTGCTTTTCTCCACGATTTTAAATTGCACAGCTTGCTGCTTTTTTCCGCACAACACACAAGTTGGCAACTACAATGTATTCTGCCATATCTGGAGAATCATAAAATGAAAGTGAAAAATCCTGTGCAGAAAACACAATTGCAAACCCAAACGCACTAGGTAGGAGGCCCGAGATTCAGAGGCGTATCTAGAGGGGTGCAGGCATGGCTTGTGCCATGGGCGCCACAGCACCATGGGCGCCATGGCTGCCTCCTCCTCCCTCATGCTTCAGCACCATACTGAAGGATGCCTCTCAGGCATTTGTGCCTGCTCTTATACTGGTGGAAATTTCTCACTACCTATACTGGGAGGGTCTACTTATACTGGGGGGCACCTGCCAAATCTATACTGAGGGGGTTACTTATACTGAGGGGAACTTCATTACCTATACTGAGGGACTACTTATACTGGGGGGATAGCTCTTACCACTTATGCTAAAGAAGGCTACTTATACTGGGGAGACATCTCTAACTACATATACTAGGAGGGCAATGTAAACATGGGTCTACTTATACTGGGTGAACTACCTCTGGCTACCTATACTAGGGTGCTACCTCTGGTTACTTTTACTTGGGGGTTAACTCTAGCAACCTATACTGGGGAGACTTGTATCATTGCAAGAAAATAAGCTGTTATTATGGGACAAGGTGGTTTGATGGAGTAAGGGATAGGGGGGCGCAATTTCAGTGTTTGCCATAGGCGCTACGTCACCCAGATACGCCCCTGCCGAGATTATGGGCAAATGCCCTGCAAGTGTGTTCCCTGCCTTTTTGATATTTCCCCGTCCAGACTTATTTTTACAGATGAGGCACTCAGTGTAGGCCCCGATAACACAAACTAAGGCTGCTTTGTCAGAAAGCAGGACTGGAATATTTTCACGTGAAGGCGTATTGCAGTCATTTGTTCTGCAGTATGAAGAGAGCCTTGTTTCTGTTACACAGTCATCTGCAGCATGGCAGGCCTTGTGAAAAACATTGGCTGCAGGAGAAAAGCTGGATATACAACACAAAACTCTGGTAGCACATGTACAAAACGCCAAGGTTACTGCCCTTTGTACAGATCTATGAGGACTGTCGCCCACATGGATCTGGACCACCGATGGAAAATAATACATACACTATTTTATGCCTGAGATGAGATTCTGTGCGGTACTTAGGGTCTAATTTTTGTCTTGTGGAGATGGGATTTGTACAAACTTTTGCAGATGGTGGTTTCATTGATTGTTAGTTACACTTCTGCAGTGTTCACATGTTATTAGTAAAGATGGTTGGAAATGTAGATTTCCGTTCCCGTGGAAATTCCGATATCCGCCAATTTCTGAGGAGTCTTTTTTTTGTCATTTTTTGCACTCTCTGATTGGCTAAACGCTTCCTAGTTGACTCAGAAGTATTGAACCAATCAGAGAATGCAGATTTTTACCACGGTAATTGGAATACTGAATAAGATAAATGGAAAACCGACTTAAGATTTCCTTTAATGACACCACCCCTGACACAGGAGACCAGGGTTTGAATCACAGCTCTTCCTGTCGGTAAGCCAGCACCTATTCAGTAAGGAGTCCTTGGGCCACTGCAGGCTGGCCTACCGAGTGTGCCCTAGTGACTGCAGCTTTCCAGCTCTTTGAGTCTGACAAGAAAAAACACGATATACAAATGTTGGAATTGTTATTATTATTATTATTAATAAAATGATTAGCATGGCCCATCCTAATCCTAACCCATCCCCAATCAACCGAAAATTGAAATAAGTAAATTTGGTCCTACAGCAAGTAGAGATGGCTCGAACCTCCGGTTTTCGGTTCGCGAACCTCGAACGCGAACTTGCATGCTGCAGATTCTCGGATCGCTCCATACAACATGCACGCAGTGGAAACTCTTCCATTGCCGTGCATGTGTTTCAGGACACCCGCGGTGCGATGCGGCTATGTAGCTGCGTCGCACCACTCCTAGTGGAAACGGCCCTTAGTCTTCGGCAGGCCTGACCGTGCTTTTCAGACCACGTGGTCAGATGGACCCTTGACCCAACGCTGTGTGCCAGAGATGACACCACTTGCCTTTCAACATCACGGTACAGTTTTGGTATCGCCTTTTTTGAGAAATAATTGCGGCCTGTTATCTTCCACTGCGTTGTGTGGCTTTGCTTTTGTGTGCTGCTTTCTCTCAGGTGGTCATCCCATTGCAGTTTGTGCTTTGTTGTCATGTGCCTTCGTAAGGAAGTTGTCCTTACGCGGGTCTTGGTCTTTCCACGGCTCAATTTTTGGTGGCAGAGAGTACAGATGGCATCGCTCTCATCTGAGGCAGACACAAAAAATTTTTTCCACACCGCTGAGCCCTGGGATGATGGCACTTTGGTGGTGGCGGCCGACTAAGTGTTAAGTGGGGTGCCAGAATCAGAGCAGGAGGAGGAAGATATGTCACTGTTCCATGCGGAAGCTGAGGAAGATGAGGTGTTCTGTGTTAAATAGTCAACTACGTCCTGACAATCTTGGGGGTTGATGGCACGTGCCTTCTGAACACTGTACTTTGGTCCAGGGCCGCACGAAATCACGACAGCACGACCTTGAACAAACCTGCCGGGTGGCCTGCCTCTGGCTCTGCCTCTGCCTTTTTTGTCCATATTGGGGGAGATGAAGTGAAAGGTATGCACTGACTTGACTAATACAATGTGCAGTCACACAGGTACAATGGACAGGTATGCACAGACTGGTATCAATACAATGTGCAGCTGTCACACACACAGGTACACTGAGCAGGTATGCAGTGACTGGTATCAATACAATGTGCAGCTGTCACATACACAGCTACACTGAA
The DNA here is from genome assembly GCF_040937935.1 of Hyperolius riggenbachi. NCBI lineage: Eukaryota > Metazoa > Chordata > Amphibia > Anura > Hyperoliidae > Hyperolius > Hyperolius riggenbachi. Next base: position 318,519,116 of record NC_090651.1, read on the forward strand.
CAGGTATGTAAGGACAGGTATATAACACTGCATGCTGTCACGCAGGTGCAGTGAACATGATCAGGTATGCAATGACTGGTTTTACAAATGTGCAGCTGTCACACATACAGGTACTGTGAACAGATATGCAGTGACTGGTATATATAACACTGCGTGCTGCTGTCACGCAGGTGTAGTAAACATGAACAGGTATGTAGTGACTGATATTACAAATGTGCAGCTGTCACACACACAGGTACCGTGAACAGGTATGCAGTGACTGGTATATATAAGACTGCGTGCTGCTGTCACGCATGTGCAGTAAACATGAACAGGTATGCAGTGACTGGTATTACAAATGTGCAGCTGTCACACATACAGGTACCATGAACAGATATGCAGTGACTGGTATATAACACTGCATGCTGCTGTCACGCAGGTGCAGTAAACATGAACAGGTATGCAGGTATTACAAATGTGCAGCTGTCACACACACAGGTACCGTTAACAGGTATGCAGTGACTGGTATATATAAGACTGCGTGCTGCTGTCACGCAGGTGCAGTAAACATGAACAGGTATGCAGTGACTGGTATTACAAATATGCAGCTGTCCCACACAGGTGCAGTGAAAAGGTAGTCACTGAATGTGCTGGGCCTTGCACAGTATAGCAATTAGCAAGGGCCAGCTGCGACTGACAGGGCTGTATAGGCAAGTGTCAGTGGGCCACACAAAAATAAAAAAAAAAACACATCAAAAGAAAAAGAGCATTAGCTCTCAAAAGAGCTGTTGTGGGGTGCTCCTTCTTAGTAATAATAAGTATCAGCAAGGAGCAAGCTAACAACAGCCTGACTAAGCTTTCTCTAACCTGTGCAGCAACCTCTCTCCCTTCTCTCACTACCTACGCAGCACACAGAGTAAGGAAATGGCCGACGCTGCTGCTTTTTATTGGGGTGGGGGGCTCCAGGAGGGAGTGTAGCCTGATTGGCTGCCCTATGTCTGCTGACTGTGATGTAGAGGGTCAAAGTTTAGCCTAATGATGTAGTATAGGGGGCGGGTCGAACTCGCATAAAGTTCATGGACGAACAGTTCGGTTTACCTCTAACAGCGAAGTCCCCGTTATCTGGCAACTCAGGCAACCTTAATACTCAACTAACCGGCATGCCTGAGAGATAACAGGGACTTTATTTTTTTGCAGGTTTTGAAGCTTGTAAAACATTACCGAGCTCCCAGCGATGTCTAGCAGCCTTTCTGTGGCTTCTAGCGTCCATGCACGCAAGTCGGCATGCCATGTGACACGCTGGCTACTAGGGGCTCTGCTGTATTTCTATTCAAGCGGACCTGTGACTCCAGAGGCTTCCCCTGTCCTTCATGCTTTACCCTTTTCTAGTCTGTGACCACGCCCACCATCCTGTATGAGTGTGTCCATACTGCCCATGTGCGAGCACAATCCCACCTGTGCAGTAGCGAGTGGCTTTGGCTTGCTGCACAGGTCGCGGTCATACATCGGAAGTATACATCAAATAATGGCGCCAGGAAAAAGGGCGCAGGGTATAGCTGAAATTTTAAGATATTGTGCTCGATTCATTAAGCTGTGCTGCTGAAGCAAGGAGCGCCCGCTATGCAAGCCTTACATAGCAGCTATGTAAGGATCATGCCTTCCTTAGTTACACGCGTTGCTATGCCGCAACAAAAACATTTTGTTTGGATGATATTTTGCATAAGCGCCTTTGGGGGGCCAAAATTGTCCCTTAGCCCCAGGCGCCCAAATTTCCTGATTTCACATTGAAAAGCCCCTGGACCACGCAGAGTCTTCGCTCTACTTGGGTAAGTCACTTTTTTTTTGAAAGTCACAGGTGTCCATTAAGTTGCCCAGCTACCCCCCTGAATGGCCGTTTTATTATCACACACCCTGACAAGGAAGGATCAGGCTCTAGGGAGGAAGTGCAGATTAGATCACATATTACATGTTGTTTCTGAAGCAACTTCTTAGAAAAGCATGTGGTGTAGTGACTGGTGTGATGTGAGAAATGCTGTGGAAATTGTGCTAAACTAATTTCCAGCCACCTCAAACATCTCTCATAGAAGTACTAGCAGCCATCACCACCCTTCACAAGTAGGTGCTGGGCCTTCTTGTTTATGCTGCAGTGTCCCGTATAGAAAATGCCATGAATGTGGAAGGACTACCAGAGTGCTAGCATCAATAATGCATTGCATACCATGCGATGCTGTGAGGAATTATATGGCAATGACTCAGACTGAGGGAAAAAGAATAAACAACGGCAATCCTAGAATGAACTGTATAGCGATTTATGCTTTGTTTCTTTAATGCTGGAACCCACTAGAGCAATTTTGTGCGCTCAGCTAATGTTAATGGTGGGCCAAATTCCACAGTAGCGATTGCAATTAGCAAAATCGCAAATGCAGGACATGCAGCATTTTTAGGTTTTAGCGTTAGTGTTTCCGCAATGTAAAGTATATAAACGCTGGTATAATCACTCAGAGAGTGATTTTGCTAGTGTTTTAAAAATACTGCTCACTGTAAAAAAAAATGTAAAATTAATTGACAGGACCAATCAGAATCAAAAACGCTAATCGCTACACAATCGCTGGCAAAACGCTTACACTTTTGAAAATCGCTACCAAAATAGCCAGAAAACGCTCATAAAATCGCGTACAAAGTGCTCATACAAAACGCTAGCGATTGCGATTAGAGATAGCATTTTGTAGTGGGTTCCAGGCCTAATACTGGGAATACACGAGTCGATCCGCGTCCCCGCTCGTCCCTGCCGCTGTCCGGATCGATTCCCGCTCGTCCCCGCGGGCGCCTCCTTATCTTCCGCTCGAATCCCCGCTATTGTTCCCGAGCGGGGAATCGATCCGGCGGGTCATCGGACCAGTCGGAAATTATCAATCGAGCCATCAGCGGCTCGATTGATAACGGCGCATCAACACGTGTTTGCCCAGCATAAGTCAAGTTTCTGTATTACACATTTATTATGAATATTTTTGTCAAATAATAATTCTAACATTTGTATAGCGCGCCGCTTTTCTCCTGACTCAAAGAGCTTGAGAGCTGCAGCCACTAGGGACGCACTTAACAGGCCACCCCGCAGTGTTAGGCAGTATTGCCCAAGGACTCTTTGAACAAGTACTGATTTTATCCTGGAATCGAACCCTGATCCGAGGCAGTCAGAAAGGGTGCTGGACATGTGGCTGTAATGTGAATTATGGCTATAGTGACGCTCACAGGGTAATTTGGGCGCTGGCAAAAGACGGAGCTCAAATTAAAAAAAAACAGTGCAATTCAGCCGCCAGCAGTAGCTGGCAACATAATTTCTCTCCATTCCATGGCGGCCTGGAGGGGTAATAGTAATTAACGCCGCCGGGACTTTTGCAGGAGCAGGGTGAGCCATTTTTGGCTTCACCCTGCACCCACATTTCCTGGCGCCATTTTTGCATGTATACACCCTGATCTCCTATGTCAGAGGCGGTGCCCTTTACCAGTGCACTATCCAGCCAAATGATCACATGTATGTCTGCATGTGCAAATATAATGCAAATTTGTCTCAAATATATCTTTGTTAAAGGACCATTCCAGCGAAAAAAAATAAGTAGTTAAAATCTAACAAAACTGACAGGGTTTGGACTAGTCCATCTCCTGATGGGGGATTCTCGGGGTTTTCTTTGTTTTCAAAAGCATTTCTTCAACGGCAGTTGCTCAATCTAACCGACATAATAGTGTGCAAGTGAGTAGGGAGGCTGGCTGGTATCTTACTATTTTGGCAGTTAGCAACTGCCATTCAGGAAATGCTTTTGAAAACAAAGAAAGCCCTGAGAATGACCCACGAGGAGATGGACAAGTCTAAAACCTGTCGGTTCTGTCAGATTTTAACTGCTTGCTTTTTTTTGCCGTAGTGGTCCTTTACACAAAATGCATGTACAGATTAATATAAGAAGTTGTCCACTGTATTTTCCAGTAAGTTTTAGAACCCATGATTTAAATCTGTGATGGGCACAGGAAGTCTGTCCCCTCTTTGTAAACACTATTTGGTGACAGTGCAATGGTACCGACATGTCCTCTTCAGAGAGATGCTGAGGTCCGATTATCTTTCCAGACACTGATAGATATCAGCAGCATAGAGCTCCTGCATACCATTAGGCTGCTTCCACACAGGGACGTTACAGGCGCACGTTAGTGCAGCCTGTAACGCTCCCCCAACGCACAGCAATGTAACACAAGTGGGCTGTTCACACTGCCCACGTTGCGTTACATGTAACGCTGCACGTTGTAGTGAAAGTGCAGCATGCTGTGCGTTCTAGCGGCTTTAGCCGCGTTAGACTGTTTGCACATACTCAGTGGGGGGCGGAGATGAGGCGGGGAGATGCTGCTACAGTAGCCGCGCACATGGCTACTTAATATGCACTGCACTGGCGGCCGCTGATTGGCCGGCGGGACCACGTGATGCGGAGTGTCTCGCTCCACATCACGTGGTCCCGCCGGCCAATCAGCGCCACTCTGGGAGACCTTATGCGGATAGAGCCGCCTAACGCGGCTCACTCTACCGTCCTCTCCCGCACCACCATACGTTGTATTAGGTGCACGTTATGCGACCTTAACGTTGCACCTAACGCAACGTCTTAGTGTGTAAGTAGCCTTACAGATGGTTGTAGCCGGCACACTCATGAGAAGCAGGAACTGCCCAGGAGAGAATTTCCAGGTTTCAGAGATGCAGATTCTGGAGGTGAGTGAGTGTGAGGCTTCATGCTTGCTCATCTGCTTTGGCTCTGGCCATCCTGACATGTAAGCCAATAAGGAGGCAGGCGGAGGCAGCAGTAGCACAGTCTCGGGTGGGCAAGCAGCACTTTATGTACAGTAATTGTTAGGTGTGATTGTGTAGCTGGAGAACTAAATGCCCCCTTCCCTCACCACTCTTAAAAAAAATGCCTAAGACTGTGGTGGAGACATCAGGCCATGACTGTGGTATGGACATTATATACTGTATATATGGGGAGGGATTCACTATGCAATAGGGAAAAAATGGCCTGGAAGGAAGCAGTCAGGGGACCGCGATACGCGTTGGGCGGCCTCCTCTCTTCATCCATGATCTAGCTCTGTAGTGAACATTTATATTTTTCAGCTGTTGTAACTTATGGGCTGAAACTTACAGATTACCATTTTTCCCCTATTGTCCAGTCACTAGTGGATCCCTCCTCATATCAGTACGCCACTTTGAACATAGTTTATTGCCTAGCATCACTGTTGGGCACTTATTATTCCATTTAGTTTGGCATTTTTTAAATCTGTTGATGTTCATATATATTCCTTTTTTGTAACAGTTAAGTGAATCATTCTGGACTGATGTATGTTGATGTATATGGCATCATAAACGGGTAATGTTGTAAGAGGAGCCTTGTGTGTTTTTAACAGTTTATTTGAACACAGGAGTAACTAGGAATCTCCGGGGCCCTCTGCAGAAATTCTGACGCCCCCCACCCCCCGGAGGCCCGTTCAGGGCTGGAGGGGTTGCAGCATAAGGGGAGAGCTTGGCCACACATCGGCGCGGAGGGGGATGGTCCCCCCTCCCTCACCTCGGGCTCTCCCCTCTGCGCTCCCCTCCAACATCAATGAGAGTCTGTGCATGCAGGCGGCGGGCAGCAGCAAATACACATACCTTCCTTGTGTTCCAGCGCGGATGTTCATCTCTCTACTCTCTGACGCTACTTCATCCGCACTGGTATGCAAGGAAGGTATGTGTATCTGCCGCTGCCCGCCGCCTGCACAGACACCAATTGGAGGGGAGCGCAGAGGGGAGAGCCTGAGGTGAGGGGGGGGACCATTCCCCCCTCCCCGCCGATGTGTGGCCATAGCTTTCCCCTCATGCTGCGACCCCTCCAGTCCCCCAAAACTGCCCTGACCCCCCCCCCCCCGCGAATGCAGGGGCTGCATCCCCTATTGTTACGCTCCTGTATGTGAACTTCAGTTACTTTTTGTTGTTGGATTTAAGACCCCTATAATAAAGATTTTTGATTACCGTATATTCCGGCGTATAAGACAACTGGGTGCATAAGACGACCCCCCCCCCCCCAACTTTTTCCAGTTTAAATATAGAGTTTGACTCAGTATAAGACTACACCTCTTTCAACGCACACCAAATAAAAAAAAACATATTGGTGCTATGTATAAACAGATACTGGTGCTGTACTGTATGTGGTACCTAGTATACAACAGTATACAGGTGATTGACTGGTTGGATTGGCCAACTCTCCCTCTCCCTAAGCGGATTGGTCAGCTCTATCTGTCTCCCTGTTTATCAGAGTGGTATGGAAGAATAGATTGCACTGTGCCCATAAAACACGCCTCTATCACCCTTCTGGCCCACCCTTGTATCCTATTTACCTCCTTCTCTGCCTCTCAGATCTCACACATGTGCGCCTGCGCCGCTTACTACAGTTCTCAGCAGTGAGATCTGAGAGGCGGTAACAGGATAGAGCGTATCACCCGGCATCAATGATACCCGGCGTATAAGATGACCCCTGACTTTTCAAGGGTTTAAAAGTAGTCTTATATGCCAGAATATACAGTGTATATGGTATTGTGAGCGATTTTCTTGGGTCATTTTGTTCTTTTTACTTCTAATTTGCTTGTGGTATTGCACCAGCACACCATACATTGATTACTACAACAACAAAACATTTGTAAAGCACTTTTCTCCCGTAGAACCCAAAGTGCATAAGCTTGTCTCAGATCAGAGCATAGTGGTGCAGACAGGGGGAAATATGTGATCATAAATGCCAGACTAAACAGGAGGCTTTTCAGTTTAGATTTAAACGTGTCCAGGGTTGGAGCTGTCTTGATTAAGTTTGGCAAGGCATTACACAGGGTAGGGGCAGCATGACAATAAGCTCTGCCTCCAAAGGTTTTTAGTTGAACTCTGGGGGTGGTCAAGTTATTGGATCCTTTTGATCTGAGGTTGTGGGAGGTGTGATGCAATGGCAACAAATCCTTCAGGTATACAGGGCCTAGGTTGTGTAGGGATTGAATGTTACCATGGCAATTTTGAAAAGGATTCTCCATTTTATGGGTAGCCAATGAAGTGAGTAAAGGATTGGTGTTATGTGGCAATGGCGGGTTGGCTTGTTAATAGTCTTGCAGTATTCAGTACTAGCTGCAGGCGGTGTAGGTCTTTATTTGGAAGGCCTGCATAGAGGGCATTGCAGTAGTCCAGCTGTGATGTGATGAAGCCGTGAAGTAAGGTTGGAAGATCTTCTGAAGGAATGAGGTGCTTCATTTTTGCAATTTTCCTTAGGTGGAAGAAGGAATGTTTCACCACAGCTGAGATTTGTTTCCTGAAGCTTAATTCCCCATGAATCAGTAAACCCGAGCTGCACACAGTGTTGGAGCTAGTAAGGCCTGAGTTCCCTAACTATATAGCATTCCTGTCTACTTAGTTGTTGTTTTTTAGTCTGCAATACTCCCATAGGCCCAGTGCACACCAAAACCGCTAGCAGATCCTCAAAACGCTAGAGGTTTTTGGAGCAGAGATTCAGAGCGATTCTAGGCATGTTAAGAGACATTTTCTAAACATGCCGAGTGTTTTTTGGAGCAGATTACAAATATTGTTACAGTAAAAGCTGTTACTGGACAACTTCTGTAAAACAAAATGCCTGGAAAACCGCTCTGATGTAGCGTTTTCCAGAGTGGTTTAACCTTTTCCTATACTTTACATTAAGGCAGAAACGCATCTGCAAACCGCAAAAGTGCTGCAGGACCCACGTTTGCGGTTTGCTAAAAACCTCAAACCGCAGGTGTGCACCATCTCATGGAAATACATTAGCCAAGCGTTTTCACAGGCGGAAGCGGATTGGAAAACGCTACAAAAACTGCTCGGTGTGCACCAGGCCTTAGACAACATGTGAGGAAAGTTGATCACAGATATACCCTGACCAGTGGCATAACTACAACCCATGGGGTTGATGAGGCCCACAAATGTTCCCTTGCTTCCCCTTGCTGTCCCTTGCAGCCTTGGGGTCCATCTCACAAGGGTCATAAAACAAGTGGGGCCTGATCTGAAATATACTGTAGTCCCCTGTATCAGAGGAAAGGAGGGTTAGTAGATGGGGGCCCCCCACAGCTCTTAGCCCCCATGCTATCACAGGGGCTGTGCCCTTCTAGTTACACCCCTGGCCTTGATGATACAACAATCTACTCCCATCCCCCTGGCAGAGTCCACTGCTTTATAGCATTCTCAGCACCCAGTCAAGGATCTGATATGTGCCGTATTGATTCAGGTGAGGTGTGGATATATTTCCGTTTGATTCCACTCAAGCTCTGACCTCTTACTCAGCTACTTCTGCAATAGTCTCTTATGACGTCTATTGTCCATGAGATGTGGGACACATTGCTCTTTGGCTATAGCAAATGGGAGCATGGTGAGGACACACTCAATAGCTTTCCATTTACCAGATGCATTAGTTATGCATCCTTTATTATTTATAATGCAATTATTTTCAAAGGTACGTCTTAGTTTAGGATGTCTGCTTCTCTTGCAACTATCTGGCAAAGGACGGCATTGGCATAGTACCCCTGGATGCCCAGAACGATATGCATATAGACAAAACAGACACTTGTGAGTAAATACAGTACATACATATTTCTATATATGCTTTTTCTCAAATTGTGTTTAAAGTGACACGAGGTGCCAGTGATATGGGGGCTGCCATATTTTTTGTTCTGTTTAAACAATACCAGTTGCTTGGCAGACTTGTTGATCTTCTGGCATCAGTAGTGACTGAGTCACAACCCTGAAACAAGCATGCTTCTAATCCAGTCAGACTTGTGTCAGAACACCTGATCTGCATGCTTTTTCAGGGTCTATGGCCAAAAGTATTAAAGACACAGGATCAGCAGGATGGAAAGGCAATTTGCATTGTTTCAAAGGAAATAAATATGGCTGCCTCCATGTCACTTTCACCTCGGGTTCCCTTTAAAGGACCACAAAAAGTAGGCAGTTAAAATCTGACAGAACCGACAGGTTTTGGGCCAGTCCATCTCCTCATGGGGATTCTCAGGGTTTTTTTTGTTTTCAACAGCATTTCCTGAACAGCAGTTTAACTGCCAAAATAGTAAGATACCGGACAGCCTCCCTACTCACTTGCACACTATTTTGTCAGTTAGACTTTGCAACTGTTCAGGAAATGCTGTTGAAAACAAAAAAAACCCTGAGAATACCCATGAGGAGATGGACTGGCCCAAAACCTTTCGGTTCTGTCAGATTTTAACTGCCTACTTTTTTCGCAACAGTGGTCCTTTAAAGAGGGAAAAACAAGATAAGCATACGTATATATGTACGCCGCCGGTGAGCTGGGCGCAGGGTGAGCCAAATTATTTGTCTAACTGGATGAATGTCACTGCCGCTGCGCTGCCGTGTCCGCACGTGTCCTCGCTCCTGCTCAGGTCTCCGGGAGCTTTCCATACAGGCGCAGTACGCAGTAAGCTCTCGGAGAAGCAAGCGAGAGCGAGGTCGCGTGCGGACATGCAGCCACAGTGACATACGTCTAGTTAGACAAATAATTGAACGGTGACCCGCGGCAGGGAACGGAGGTAAAACTTGCACCGGGGCCCATAGCTCCTTACCTATGCCACTAGCCCCAGGTAAGTGACACTTTTTTGTTTTTAGATACTGCTACACAACCCCTTTAAAGAGACACTGAAGAGAAAAAAAAAATATGATATAGTGAATTGGTTGTGTACTATGAATAATTACTAGAAGATTAGCAGCAAAGAAAATATTCTCATATTTTTATTTTCAGGTATATAGTGTTTTTTCTAACATTGCATCATTCTATAATATGTGCAGATTACACAACACTCAATTCAAAATGAGTCTTTCAGAGCAGTCTGTGCACTAATGACCTCTCCTCTAGCAGAGAAAAAGAAAACAGTTGAGATAATAAAAGTCAGATAACAGCCCTCTCCACACTAAACTTAGTAGGAGAGTTAATGGCTTGTTTGCATAGAGATAACAACTGGAGTTTCTTAACTCTCCCTGTACTGGAAACAATTAGACTGATGTATCTGATCTTAATGTTTTATTTCTTAGCTGTACTACACATACAAATCATAATATTATAATTTTTTTTTTCGCTTCAGTGTCTCTTTAAAGGACCACTCCAGCGAATAACGTAAGCAGTTTCAATCTGTCAGAGCCAACAGGTTTTTGACCAGTCCATCTCCTCATGGGGGAATCTCAGGGCTTTCTTTGTTTTCAAAAGCATTAGCTGAACGGCAGTTTAAGTGCCAAAATATAAGATACCAGCCAGCCTCCCTACTCACTTGCACACCATTTTGTCAGTTTGACTTAGCAACTGCAGTTGAGGAAATACTTTTGAAAACAAAGAAAACCCTGAGAATCCCCCATAAGGAGATGGACTAGTCCAAAACCTGTCAGTTCTGTCAGATTTTAACTGCTTACTTTTTCTGCTGGAGTGGTCCTTTAATATATTGCACTATTGGCTTCTTGTGTCTTTTCTCGCTTTTTTCTCTTCCCTCTCTACAGCTCGCCTTGGCCCACGCCCTCTTAATTTAAAATTAGCTTTTGTCTTTATCTATGACTGATAGACCTCCTGAGATGAAATCCCTGACTTGCCTTGTGTCAGCTCTGACCCTGGCCGAGCATGCAGGGAAAGCAGCGAAGTACTGCCAGGAACCTCCGCTCACGTATTTAGATGTCTACACCTTAAACTGTAAAAAGTACTCATAAATTATCTATATGCTGCTAAACAATTCTCCATTTCAGTATCCCCCTGAAGAGATTCCAGTCCATCAGGCATACGCTGACTGACCGCATGTCCATAGAGGAACTCAGAAGCAAATCAGCTGATAACCTAGTCCTGAAAGGAAGACCTTCTCATCTGGCTGAAATCCCTGAGAAACTCACCAACTACTTGGATGTAAGTGAGATATCTATACACTGTGACTGTATGCAGCTGGCAGCCAGCAAGGGCTCGTTTCCATTATGGACAATTCGCTGTGTTTCCCCGCATGCAAATTCGGACGGGGAAATGCAACCTATTGAAAGTAATAGGCCGCCATTCAATTCACATGCAGGGAAAAATTTGCATCATGCATGCAAATACCTATATTTGGCAAAAGCGTCACCTAGCGGCAGCTATTTTGTTAATGTTGAACTATGTCCTACATTGAACCTACTCTAGAAAAGGCCAATGTTGGACAAAGTCCAGCATAGGATTAGAGAGGGTAAAATCAGGAATGTTTTTAACCACTTGACGTCCGCAGTGGTAACCCCCCCCTAAAGACCAGGCTCTTTGCTGCAGCGCTGGGCTGTGCAGGCTTTTCAGCCTCACGCACAGCCCAGCTTAGGTACTCAGCGATCGGACTCTCCTCTTTTTTTTTGTCCCTAAGGGGACATGCCACCGGAGGGGTCCGATCGCTGCTGACATTTTTTTTTTTTCAAGCCTCATCGAGGCTCTTTCTCTCCCCTTCCTCCCTCCCTCCCCTTCCCTCCTCCCCTCCGATGCCTGCATTGGAACAGGACGGTGATCCGTCCTGTTTCGGCTCTCATAGGCATCAGCCTATGAGAGGCCGGTGCTCCCCGGCCAATCAGAGGCCGGGGATCGCCGATCTCGAACAGCGATGCGGCCCCCGGCAGCGCTGTTCGCATGTAAACAAAGGGGATTTCTTCCCCTTACATTTAAAAGCAGCCTGCTAGCCGCCGTGAACGGGCAGGGAATGATAGCGCATGCGTGCGGCCGTTCCCTGGGAAACTGCAGCCCCAGGACTTGACGCCAATTGCGTTAGGCGGTCCTGCCCATTGGGGTGAGGTGGTCTTCAAGTAGTTAAGCAAAGGCATTACGGGCTATTGCCTGGAGTGCCATTGGTCCTGGGGGGTGCCATTACCCTGATTAAGCCCCACCCCTGAACTAAGTCCGCCCCTGAACGTAACCATACCTCCTGAATGAAGCTACGACCCCACAGTTGTTTGTGCCTTCTTCTGTCCCCTTGTACCTACTTCTATACCCCTCTGCCTCCTTTTGTCCCCTTTTGCCGCCTCCTGTCCCTCTGTGACTCCTTTTGTTCCCCTTTGTGTTTCCTTGTGTCCCCCTTTGGGCCACATTCTGTCCTCCTGTGCCTCCTTTTGTCCCACTGTTCCTCCCTCTGTCCCCTTGTGCCACTATCTGTCCCCGTTGCCCAGTGTATAAATGCAGAGTATAGCGCAGTAGAAGCTGTGCACTCACCTCTCCGCCAGACTCCAGTGCTGTGCCTGTGCAATTATCCTGTCTGTCTTCTGCTCCCTCTAGTGCTGGCACCTCACTCTCCTCATGTGGCGTGTACATGTGGTAGCAGATGCCGGGCACTAGGGAGAGTGGTGAGCGGACAGGAGGAAGCACAGCACTGGACTACAGTGGAGAGGTGAGAGCACAGCTTCTGCTGCACTATACTCTGCATTTACACACTGGGCTGGGGGAGTGCAGGAAGGGGGTGTACAATCAAAAGGGACAGGATCGTCAGGTTGTTTGTATCTCAGGGACTCCCTGTATTGTGCATTTACCCTGTACCGGCAGATGGTTTATATTTTCTAGTGTGTGGTTGTGGGGTTTTTTTTTTTTTTTGGGGGGGGGGGGGGGGGGTTACACAGGACTTCTTGCCAGGATCGGCAAAGAGGCTAGAAACGGCCCTGGGTAAATGAGATCTCTATCCTAGCCTCCTACTTAGCAGCATTCCACACTATAGAAAGTGACAGGTTCCCGTAAATGAGAATACTCTTTTGTCGACCCTTCTACACAGGCCCAGTACTATGGTGAGATCTCCATCGGAACTCCTCCTCAGAAGTTCACCGTCATCTTTGACACGGGTTCCTCCAACCTCTGGGTACCATCCAGCCGCTGCTCTTTCTTCAACATCGCCTGCTGTGAGTAACAAGATAAACAGGAGCGCCAATAGCGTCACTTCTGTGTCACAGTCAACATCTTAATTCCCTCCAAGGGAGGCCCATCGGAGGCCTTTATTTATTAATGAATGATCTATTTGCTGAGCTTAATCAGTGCCATCTACTGTGTACAGGAATGTCTGTGAGCCCCGGGGGGCGCCAATTAAGCCCTGATCCTGGTCAGTATTCACCTTGGTATTAGTTACTCTGCATATGATTATGATCTTACAGGTCTGCACAGGGAATAGAGAGCTACTGAAAGAACTTCAGAGAGACACTGCAGGCTTCAAGCAAGTCCCTGCATCTCTCCACTTCTGATCTACGATTGTTTAGATATATTACTCAGACGCTATAGTACTGAGGTTCATTTAAATACCATTTCAGTGCTGCAGTCTCTGCAAAAAAGAAAGAAGCAGATACTGATGGAAACACAGGATAGCAAAGCACTTATAATCCTTTAGCTCTCCTCTTTAAATTCTCCTTAGCAAACTACAATAAAAATTCAATCAAGAGGCAGACGCAGAATTGCTTCCTTTAGGGAAAAGTGACAGGTGTTACCAGCCGGTCCTGTTCTTTCCTGTTTAAAATATACTGTTGTCAAATATTCATAGCGAGCTAATATAATGTATTAGAGGCAAGGAGAATGTATTCTAGCATCAGCATGGTTGAAGACTGAGCCTGGGGTTTTTAAAGGAACCCTGACAAGGTGCAAAGTTCTGCAGTCTTACCGTTCATGCAACAGTCTGTAGAAAGCTGGCACATAATATTTATATAATATTTCCTAATACAAGAACAGGGGCGGCACCAGGGGTCTTGCCAGTGCTACAGCACCCTCCAGCAGCTCCATAGCACCCCCAGAGCTCTCCCATGAAGCGTGAGGCAGTCCCGCAAATGAAGAAGAGAGGGTTAGCAGCAGCCAGCCTAGTGAAAGAGAGTGACTCACCTCTCCGCACACCTCCAGAGTGGGTGCTTCCTCTTCCCCTCCGTCATCAGCCGGCACTGTGTATTTCTGCAGCTGGTGTTTCCTATCCTGTGATCACCAGTAATGTGCCAGCAAGTCACCTGTTATAAAGCGTCAGCTGCAGAGATAGATACACAGTGGTGACTGATGATGGAGGGGAAGAGGAAGCTTCGGTACTGGAGGCGAGCGGAGAGGTGAGTGACTGGTGGCACTGCTGGGGGGAGGGAAGCATCTGGCAATCTACACGGGGAGGGGGAGGGGGGAAGCATCTGACCACCTATATGACAACGTGGGGGCAGGGGGGAATCATCTGGCCATCTATACGACATGGGGGTAGGGGGGAAGCATCTGGCCACCTATACAACAAGGAGGGAAGGGGGGAAGCATCTGGCCACCTATACAACATGGGGGGAGGGCGGAAGCATCTGGCCACCTATACGGGAAGGGGGGAAGCATCTGGCCACCTATACAACATGGGGGAAGGGGGGAAGCATCTGGCCACCTATACAACAAGCAGGGAAGGGGGGAAGCATCTGGCCACCTATACAACAAGCAGGGAAGGGGGGAAGCATCTGGCCACCTATACAACATGGGGGAAGGGGAAAGCATCGTGCCACCTGTACAACAAGGGGGAATGCATCTGGCTACCTATACAACAGGGGAGGAGGGAAGCATCTGGCCACCTATACAACATGGGGGGAGGGGGGAAGCATCTGGCTACCTATACAACGGGGGAGGAGGGAAGCATCTGGCTACCTATACAACATGGGGGAGGGGGGAAGCATCTGGCCACCTATACGACATGAGTGGAGGGGGAAGCATCGTGCCACCTGTACAACAAGGGGGGAAGCATCTGGCCACCTATACAACGGGGGAAGAGGGAAGCATCTGGCCACCTATACAACAAGGCAAAAGGGATGAGGCATCTAGTCACCTATACAACAAGAGGGGGGGAGGGGAAGCATCTGGCCACCTATACAATGGGGGGGGGTGAGGCATCTAGCCTCCTATAAAACAAAAGGGGGGGAAGCATCTGGCCACCTATACAATGGGGGGGGGGGGTGAGGCATCTAGCCTCCTATACAACAAGAGGGGGGGAGGGGAAGCATCTGGCCACCTATACTATTGGAGGGGGGGGGAGCATCTCTATCCACCTATACTACAAGGGCAGCACTTTACATGAGTACATAGTCATGGCACAGGCTGTCCTCAGAGGAGCTCACAATCTAATCTCTGCTATATGTATAGTAAGTAGTAGGTCATTATTTTGTAATGGGAGAGGGGGCTTCATTCAAAGTCTTGCTGTTGATGTCCAGTACATTTGCTGATAAATTTAACGGAACCCTATGGCGGTGCCCAAATTTTCTTCGCTTGCGGACACCCAAATTTCCTGCTTCCTCCTGCTGATCCTTCATGCATCAGTAGTGTCTGAATCATTCACCTGTAACAAGCATGCAGCTAATCCAGTCAGACTTCAGTCAAACATCTGATCTGCAAACTTGTTCAGGGGGTATGGCTAAAAGTGTTAGAGCCACAGAATCAGTAGTACTGACAGGCAATCTGCATGGTTTAAAAGGAAATAAATATGGCAGCCTCCATATACCTCTCATTTCACTCGTCGCAAAAATCTTAAAATGTAAAATATATGTAAACATATACAAATAAGAAGTATGTTTATTTTAGATTAAAATGAGCCATACATTACTTTTCTCCTATGTCGCTGTCACTTACAGTAGGTAGTAGAAATCTGATAGAACCGACAGGTTTTGGACTAGCCCATCTCATCATAGGACATTAGTGAATGGCAGTTACTCCGTTCAACTGCCAAAAAGTGTACAGTGAGCAAGCAGGCTGGCCAGCAACTTTGTATAAATCTTTTTCAGGGAGTGTCTTGATAAAGAATAAAGGCCATGCGGAGAATCCCCTATGGAGAGTTGAACTTGCCCAAAATCTGTCGGTAATGTCAGATTTCTACGACTTTCTGTAAGTGATGGCAGCATAGGAGAAAAGTCATTTATGGCTCATTTTACTCTGGAAGAAACATACTTCTTATTTGTATGTGTTTACATATATTTTAAATTTTATGATTTTTGCGACAGTGGTCCTTTAAGCTTTGGTGGCCTATGCAATCCCTGACTCGGTAGCCTAGGCAATTGTCCAGTTTAACATTATGGCAACTGGCCCTGAAGGTTCATTCAGTTTGGGCTGAGAGGTTTATTTTTTAAAATATATATAATGTGTTTTGGTTTCTGTGTTCATAAGGCACAGCAGCCAACCAAACTTCATCCTTCCATCACTTTAGTGTCACCCCAAGTGGTTGAAGATGGGTAACTATACCTGCATTAGTAGACCTTTTCTTTGTAAAAATAGAAAGCCTAGTAACAATATATCATGCTAGCATTGTCATGGGCCACATGCAGAGCAGGATCATCCACCAGTCAGACAAGGCAGGTGCCTGGGGCCTAGTGTGTCAAGGGGCCCACCTGACACCTTCTCTGACCTCTCTCCACTTCAGCTTACCAAAAAAACCACAAGGGAGCACCAAATAGACTACCTTGCCTGGGTCACCATTGCATCTTAATCCATCTCTGGTCACGTGTGTTGCAGGGTTTCACAGAAAGTACAATTCCGGGGCCTCTGCCAGCTACAGAAGGAATGATACGAGTTTCTCTATTCAGTATGGGACTGGAAGTCTGGAGGGATTCCTGAGCCAAGATACAGTCACTGTAAGTTCTTACTGCTCTTTATTGGAACTAAATATTGTGCAATAAATTCTTAGCATGAACAAACGTCTGTGACTTTTATAAGTGAAAGCCCCGCCCATGTCACCTGAAGCCAAGGTACACACTAAACACGGCTTTAGGGAACTTTCGGTACTTTATTTCTGAGAATTCCCATCGACAAACATAAGAATAAGTTTGCAAACCCTTCTCAGTTGACGCACTGCTCACATTTAGGCTCCTCACTGACAGATGTGCAGTTATGCTGAAAGCAGATCTAAAGACAGAAAAAAAGCCCAGCATACATTAAAAAAATTAAAAGTATTGATAATTAATGTTCTAACTTTTATAATAACACATTTCTGAAGATATTGTCCATGGAACACAAACCATAAGCTGGGAGGGGGAAGTCCCCCATATGCAGAGTGCACTGCAGTGCTTGCTGCAGTATATGCTGTATTTGCTCCGTTTTGCATCCTCTAGTCAGGGGCGTAGCAATAGGGGTTGCAGAAGTAGCGACCGCATCGGAACCCTTCCTAAACCAAAGTATTATCTGTTTATTGGTTGTGTGGTGGTAACAATCACTTCTATAGATGCTTTGAATAGTAGTGATCATTAACAAACTGTTCCCTATCCCCGTCTTGCACCTCTAGCACAGTAGATGACCTTGGCAGGTTTTGTTGTGCCATATCAATAGTTCTGTACAGAGTGCTTGGGGGGGCCCAATGTAAAACTTGCACCAGGGCCCGTAGCTCCATAGCTATGCCACTGCCTCTAGTGTCCTGCACAGCTTTCCAAACTGAGCTCCATGCTTTACTGCGGTCACATGACAGTGAACCTGGTCCTGGAGCTCTAGTGGCCAGTGCAGATGCTGCATGGGACAATAAGGAATGAGGAACAATGAGTAAGCAAGCCGGAGCAACAGGTTGACACAGTACAAGTGTGCTTTACATGCTAAAGCACACTCAGATGGGCACACAGCACCCGTCAGTACCTACAAATTGGCCCTCTGCATGGTGGCACATTGGTGGATCAGCCAATCAGTGGATCAAAGCTTTTGACCTAATTTTTTTTAGACCAAGCCTGTGTGTATGTGTGTGTGTGTGTGTGTGTGGGGGGGGGGGGTATCCGTTACAGAGGCTTCTTCCCTTTGGGTTGTGCCCAGACCTGGATTTACATCACAGTGGCCTATAGGCACCGCTGTGGGTACCCTAGACTCTGTTCTCCATGAACCTACAACCCCCCGCCAAATCGCACTGCAATTTTGTTGGCTATCCCAGCTGTCACTCACTTTTGCTTTGCTTCCCTTGCCCGTCATAGGTAGCTACAGGTACACCCAAGTAATAGGTAGCCGGAGGTGCCCTCAGTATTAAGTAGCTAGTGGTGCCCCCGACTGAAGGGAGATCTTGCCAGTGGAATGCTGAGAGACAAGTGAGTAACCTCTCATTTAAGCTCAGCTCGGGACTCTGCAAAGGGAAGGAGGGAGAGAGGCACTAGGGCAGACTTCTTGGAGCAGACTTACTTCCTCCCTCCAAAAGACACACATACATCCCCATAAAATCATTCAACAGCAACTGCATGCACAGTCTTTGTGGTACACAGTCTCTGTGGCACAATTGCGTGTTTGGCTGTTAACTAAAAGGTTGGTGGTACAACCCCACCCAGGCATGGCCTTGCCTTTTGTGTTCAACAGTTGTCCGAAGAGAACCCCAGATAGCCATGTAGATTCATCTCTCTCTCTCTCTCTCTCTCTCTCTCTCTCTCTCTCTCTCTCTCTCTCTCCCTCTCTAGTAGGGATGGTCACCGCTTTCCGCGGAATTGTATTTTCCGCAATTTTGGGCGGAAATTGGTCATTCCATTCCGTTTGGTCGGAACGGAATTGCTTTTTCAATCCGGCAGAATTCCGAAATTGCCTGTGAAATTCTGCTGGTATCCGTTGATGCCATTGAAGTGAATTTTCAGCTTAAAACCATCAATTCCTAGAGAGAGTGAGAGAGAGAGCAAGCTCATTTTTCTCTTGGGTATATCACAATGGTACATGCTAGGCTGGCTTCAACATGTAGTGTTGGTGGTGGTATAGCGGTTAAGAGAGCTATCTACCAAGCACTCAGACCTGGGTTCAATTCCTGGCCAAGGTATGTAAGTTGGCTTTTGAAAGCCTACAAATCTTTAAGCAAGCTCATTTTTCTCTAGGATATATCATAAAGGTGCATGCTAGGCTGGTTTCAGAATGTTGTGTTGGTGGTGGTATAGCGGTTAAGAGAGCTATCTACCATGCACTCAGACCTGGGTTCAATTCCCGGCCAAGACCTGGATTCAATACCCGGCCAAGGTATATGAGCTGGCTTTTGAAATTCTACAATTCCCTGGGAGGAGGGAGTGAGGGAGGAAATATAAGGAACAATATTTAGCTAGGAACAAGCCTATAAGAGCCTAACTAAACTCTCCCTAGCAGAGTCTGTCTGCAGCTGTCCCTTAACTAATTAGTGTAGGCAGACTAGTGAGTAAAATGGCACAAGGACCTTGCCTTTTATAAGGGGGGGTGGGGCTCTAGGAGTGAGTGCAGTCTGATTGGCAACAATGTGCCTGCTGACTGTGATGTATAGGGTCAAAGTTCTGCTCAATAGAGCATTATGGGGCGAATCGAACTTCCGCGAAAGTTCACCTTCGCAGGCGAACGCGAACCACCAAAATTCGCCTGGAACCGGTCGCCGGCGAACTGTTCGCAACATCTCTACCTGCTAGCTGTCTGTCTATCTACAGAGAGTTGCTGGTGTGCATGCAAAGTTTATGAAGTAGAAGGTGGTCATCGCCACTCAAGCGTGGATCCACTACCCCTACATACAGCCCTTATAGTACAATCTAACCCACAAAATACCATTTCCTATGATTCACTGAGACCTGTGTGGCAATGCACTGCTCTCTGTGGCCAGCGTTTGCTTCCCATAATTAAATAAAGATGGATATTTTTTCCCCAGGTCTGAGGTGGTGAAAATTGCAATGGTCGGCTGCTTGTCATGCATTATTAATTTTAATCATTATGCTACATGATATGCCTTAGTGGCTACACAGTAAAACACAGTATGAAACCTTGTTTGTTATCCAAGAAGGTATTTAGAATAAAACACTGCTGGAGATGTGTTGTTAAATGGAGAGAAAGGGTGGGGATGGGGTGCCTATTACTATACAGAGGATGCCACAGGAGAGATGTATAGAGGCCCAGCTCTGGGTGACTGAGCCAAGAGTACAGATAGGTTCTGTCACTTCCACCTTCAGTTATGAGAAAATGGAACACATTGTCCGAATCAAATAGGGACATACCGTATACATATTATTATTGTTGCTACAATTATTTATTTATTTTTGTATTTACTTAGTGCCAACATCTTTAGTATCGCTGTACATAGTACAAAACAAATATTGGTGAACAGATATATGTGAGAAGTTCAAGACACTGTACAGTAATACAAGTACAAATACATACATAGTTAATGTGTGGTTTGAGATATCAGTAAAATTGGTAGGCGTTCATATGCAAAATTACAGCAAAATAATAGGAGGGGGTTCCTACAATCTAGAGACTAGTGGGGTGGAAACAATAGAGAAGGAGACAGAGTGGTTAGTGGATGAGGCAGCGGGCCTCCAATGCTACTTTATAGCAACTTTTAGGCTTGTCTGAAAAGGTGTGTTTTTAGAGCTAGCTACATGCTTAAAAAAAATAAAAAAATAAAAAAAGGTTAAAAAAATCATACCGCCAGGGAGGTTAACAGTGTTTTTGAGACTTGTGAGCATTATCAGCATAGATTTGCATGTACAGACATCCCTGTTTTCCTAATCTGTCTTTCGTGTCTCCACTTGCCATCATCATGCTTCTCTCCACACAGATTGTTGACCTGCACATCCTGAATCAGACGTTTGCAGAGGCCGTGGAGCAGCCCGGCTTTGTGTTTGTTGCTGCCCATTTTGATGGCATCCTTGGATTGGGGTATCCCAGTATCTCTGTGGATGGAGTCCTCCCTTTGTTTGACAACATGATGAAGCAGAATCTGCTGGAAAAGAATGTGTTTTCATTTTATTTGAATAGGTCAGCTGTCTTCCTGTAGTTTATAAGCATCTGTGTACCTACCTGAGTGATAGGATCCCAGCACCAGGCTGCACAGTGCACGTACACCAAACATATTAGGCCTCAATCACATCACACGCGTCTGATGTTCATACTGCATGCGTTCCGTACCAGTGCAGTGTGCGAACGCATCCTTTAGGGTTAGGGTTCGAGCAGGCTGAGGATAAGTATATTTTCCCATTGACAGTTTGCATTGTAACACACTGTTTTGCGCACTGTAATACGGTGCTATTTAAAGGACCAGTATTACAAAAAAATGTTAAATGCATGTGTATGCACATGGATAAAATGTACATTTGTTCAAGAGTAAAATGCATTATGAATTACTTTTCTCCTATGTCACTGTCACTTCGTAGGAATAGAAAGAAGGCTCCGGAAACCAAATAGCAAAAAATTGTCTTTTTGTCGTTAATATCCCACAGTGTGCACATTTATAATTTTTAATTGTGATAAATTATATCCATCCTCAGCGTTTCTTACTAGGGATGAGATCTTATTTTTAAAAGTCAAAGTTGCTTTTGATTTGAAAATTACACTTAGCAAGACACACATTTTTTGTGAAATTAATCCCTCCCTACCCCTCCCCCAATGTTTGCATTATTATTATTATTATTACTACGGAGAAGTAATTTTTAGATGACCTAAGAGAACCAAACAACAATAGAAAGGTGGTAAGCTACTTGTAATGGTTGCTCTAACCCTTACAATATATACAACCATCCTCAAAGTGTTCCTGATATAAAGAAAATATTATACATACTGGGTCTTCCTCCAGCCCCTTCAGGCTAATCGGTCCCTCGCCATCCTCCTCCGCCGCCTGGATCTTCCACTACGGGGCATGGTAATTCAGCCAGCCGGGGGTCAATCGGCGCAGGCGCAGAATGCTCCCGTCAAAGGGAGCGCAACTGGCCACGCATGTGCACTACGGCCCAACTGCCTGAAATATCGGTACCCATAGCAGCCTGAAGAGATCTGGAGGAAGCCACAGGTATGTATATTTTTTTTATTTTTTCTTTATCTCACGTTTACTTTAAAGGACACCAAAGGCGAAAATAAACGAATGAAATAAACTATTGTATCTATCTTCCTTCTCCTAAAAATGACTTTTTAACTACCTAAAGACCGCGTCAAGTCCTGGGGCCGGCTACTGCAGGAGATCGCGTGCAGGCTGTGCGCGCGTCTCCTGCTTGGTAGACGGAGCTCCGCAATTGCCGCACGTGAGACTGTTAGACGGCGAAATCGCCGTCTTTTTACTTGGTACAGGGCTGCGATCTGCAGCACCGCTATACTGGCGACAGCCGTGTAAGACGGCTGTCCTCTCTGTTGCTATGTTGCTATAGTATGGTATATATTCACTAAACTGCGATAAGCAGAATAACATGCATAAAGTTTTACCGCACGATGAATAGAGTGTAATGGATTGTATATAATTGCAAGCCCTTAGGCCTGAAACCCACTAGGGATCCTAGGGTGTTTGCAATCGCGATTTTCCAACACTTGGAAGCGTTGTACAGTAAACTGTACTGCGCTTCAGATTTGATTTGCGATTCGTTTTTTTTAAACAAAACTTTATTATACCCACCAGGCGTCCATCTTCCATCCGTAGCCCTGCCCCCTAAAGGAAGCGCCTGTGACCTCTTCCTTTAGGGGGCGGAGCAATGTGTGGAAGACGGAAATCAAGACACCGGGTGAGTATATAGAGTTTTATTTTAAATGTGATCGCTCGCCCCCAAAATGCTGCATAATCGCTTCGATAAGCGATTTATGCAGCGCTTATATACTTTGCATTGTGCGCAAATGCACTAAAAATGCTGCATGTCCTGCGATTGCGATTACCACTATTTGCAATCGCATTACTGGGTTCACCCTCACATACTTTCATTGGCAAAGCATTTTAGGTAATCGCCGTTGATTGTCAGCGATTCCAAAACGCTGCCAAAAACGCCCTAGTGGGTTCCTATCCATAGATTGCAAGCCTTTCGCTAGTGTATTCTACATGATCGTGTGCTCCTTTCCTATGATCGCCTTGTACTTGTATTACTGGGCGTACCTAACCAGCCCCAAATCACATGATCATGTATAGTGATGGGCTCATGGTAGAAAACTATCTGAATCCGAAGCTCCTTCGGCCGGAAGGAGGAAGTGCATGGTATTGAGTCATGGAACGCGTCTCATTGGACACGTGCAAGCTTGTGATACGCATAGAAGCGCCCGGACATTTGGGTAATTAACCCCTGCCGCAATTAAGCTTCATTAAAATCACGGATTCGGATAGTTTTCTACCCGTGAGCCCATCACTAATCATGTATCTTGTACCCTATTTGCCTTGAATAGTTTTGTCCTATGCTGTATAACCTTGTTATGTCTGTCATCCTTGTATTATTGTATACTAGCTGGACGCCCGGCGTTGCCCGGATATGTATTTGGCTGGTGTTGGCTCGCCCACTTTTCCTAACCCTAACACACAATTACTCAATTACTTAATGACCAAGTTTGTGAGATTTGCGGTCTTTGACATCAATAATTTGCATTGAAATAAAATAAATCTGATTGGATGTGGCTCCATCCCTTTTCTAAATTTGATCCCCAATCACCCAATGGCCAACTGTACCAGGTACAGGTGATTAACAGTGCAAGAGGCTTGTGCCATTAACAGTGCAAGAATGGCAGCAATTAAATATTCCCCTTACAAATCAATAGGTGAATTTTAATTGGCTTTTGTAGGCACCACCCACTTTTCTGAATATTAATCCCAGTCGCCCAGTGACCAAATGTGCAAAGCTTTAGAACCCTGCCATTAACAGTGTAAGAATGGCTGCAGTTTACATTTTCACAATGAAATTTGTACTTTTCTCCACCCACTGATTTCCTGACATGGTCCGGGTATGTTTTTGGCTGGTGTTGGCTCCGCCTACTTTTTCTAACCCTAACACACAATTACTCAATGACCAAGTTTGTGAGCTTTGCGGTCTTTGGCATCAATAATTTGCATTGAGATTAAACAAATCTGATTGGCTGTTTGTGGCTCCACCCCCTTTTTCTGAATTTGAACCCCAGTCACACAATGATCAACTGTACCAGGTTTAAGGCTTGTGCCATTAACAGTGCAAGAATGATAGCAATTACATATTCCCCTTGAAAATCAATAGGTGGATTTTGATTGGCTTTTGTAGGCTCCACCCACTTTTCAGAATATTAATCCCAGTCACCCAGTGGCCAATTGTGCAACGTTTGAGAACCCTGCCATTAACAGTGTAAGAATTGCTGCAGTTTACATTTTCTCAGTGAAATTTGTATTTGTCTCCGCCTACTGATGACCCGGCATTGCCTGATTATGTATTTGGCTGGTGTTGGCTGCGTCCACTTTTCCTAACCCTAACACACAATTAATCAATTACTTAATGACCAAGTTTGTGAGCTTTGTGGTCTTTTTTTTGCATCAATAACCTGCATTAAAATGAAAAAAAATCAGATTGGCTGTTTGTGGCTCCACCCCTTTTTATAAATTTAAACCCCAGTCACCCAATGATCAGCTGTGCCAGCTTTGAGACTTGTGCCATTAACAGTGCAAGAATGGCAGCAATGAAATATTCCCCTGAAAAATCAATAGGTGATTTTTGATTGGCTTTTGTAGGCTCCACCCACTTTTCTGAATATTAATCCCAGTCACCCAGTAACCAACTCTGCAAAGTTTGAGAACCCTACCATTAACAGTGTAAGAATGGCTGCTGTTTACATTTTCCCAGTAAAATTTTGTATTTGTCTCCGCCCACTTATGAACCCGCGTTGCCCGCTTATGTATTTGGCTGGTGTTGGCTGTGCCCACTTTTCTAACCCTAACACCGAATTAATAAATTACTCAATTACCAAGTTTGTGAGTTTTGCTGTGTTTGGCATCAATAATTTGCATTGGAATGAAACATATCTAATTGGCTGTTTGTGGCTCCACCCCTTTCTGAAATTGAACCCCAGTCACCCAATGATCAACTGTACCAGGTTTGAGGCTTGTGCCATTAACAGTCCATGAATGGATGCAATGTAAATATTTCCCTTGAAAATCAATAGGTGAATTTTGATTGGCTTTTGTAGGCTCCACCCACTTTTCTGAATATTAATCCCAGTCACCCAATGACAAACTGTGCAAAGTTTGAGAACCCTACCATTAACAGTGTAAGAATGGCTGCAGTTTACATTTTCCAGTGAAATGTGTATTTGTTTCCGCCCCCTTTTTGGTTATGGGAATAAAAAGTATCCTATACTTTATTCCAGGTAATGTACTATGTGTGTGCCAAATTTCATTTAAATCCATTCAGCCATTTTTGCGTGATCGAGTAACAAACATCCAAACATCTGAACTTTCCCATTTATTATATTAGTAGGATATTTATTGTTCAGCGCTGCGTAATATGTTGGCACTTTATCAATCCAATAAATAATAATCATAATAATTGCACCATTCTCTGCTCATCCTACTGTAAGATTTTTACACAACACAGTTTAGTGATTATACCTCATAATCTTGTATATCTTGAACTTATTTGATGTGTTTTATTTGAAGAAACCCCGCTGCACCCATTGGAGGAGAGTTACTCTTTGGAGGAACAGATCCTAAATACTTTGAAGGAGACTTTCATTACCTGAATGTATCCCGTATGGCCTACTGGCAGATCAAGGCTGATGAGTGAGTATACCCATATATTTCCCATAATCCCTTGCACTGCATTGTATGTACTGTGGAGAAACCTTCTTTGTGCTTACTCCAAATTCTGCTTTTATTAACCAGTTAATGACAACGTAACTTATTAAAACTAACTTATTAAAACGGCAACAGGACGTTTTAATAAGTTGCTCGTTCCCGCCGCCACTCCGCCTGTGTGCGCGCCAATCTCGCCACCGTTTCCATCGGAATTCCGTGTTCAGTGATTGGGGAAGAGGACCGAGCAGTCCTCTACCCAATCGCAATGCCTGGAATGAATGCACATGACCACGATCAGCGGCCACATCCATTCATAAAACAGGAAGCCGTCACAGTGTAGTTAAATGTAAAAAAAGTGAACACTTCCTATCAAACGGGAAAGTGTTCACTAGTGCCATCTTGTGGCCATAAAGTATACGGTAATTACACACACAGGCACATAATACATACACAATATTAATATAATGAATAACTTACACTTCCAAAGCCCTCCCCCCACCCCAAAAAAAAAAACAGTTGTAAAAATACATACATAGTTGCCTTAGGGACTCAGCTTTTTTAATCTATATTTTCTGAGGGAAAATTACTTTTACTTTACTACATAGGGGCTTGTACTTATGGACTGGACAAAAAAACAAAAAACAGAAAAATAACCCCTATATTACCCAAATAATATATTGTTGCCATACATTATGATAGGGACATAATTTAAACAGTTTAATAATCGGGACAACTGGGCAAATAAAATGTGTTGCTTTTATCCACAGGAGAACGTTTAATTTTAAAACTATAATGGCCAAAAACTGAGAAATAATTAATTTTTTTTAATTTTTTTCCTAATTTTCCAGTTAAAACGCATTTAGAATAAAAAAATTCTTAGCAAAATGTACTACCCACAAAAAGTCTAATTGGTAAAGAAAACATTAGGTACAGATCATTTTGTTGTGATAAGTAGTAATAAAGTTATTAGGGAATAAAATGGAGGAGCACTGACAGGTTGCTCTCGTCCATTAAGGTAAAAACCCTTGGGGGTGAACTGATTAATAAACACTCAGTGCTTTTAGTTAGGCTTCATACCTAGCATAGATTAATTCAAAACATTATTTCAGCTCACTTACTTTGTTTTTTGTCCATAAAACACAGACATATATGATGTTAGTGGGGACATGCCTTTAGATCATCCTAACTCCTTGTTCATCCCATCCCATACTCATAGGGCCCTTTCACACTGGCGCAATGCATCAAATTGACGCACTGCTACCACAGCCTAATTTAACCCTATGGGGAAGTTTATACTTGCCACGTTACGGTACACTGCACCGGAAGTGTCAAATCTAATGCTAGCGCAGAACTAGGTTACCGTGCGTGACCCGCGGCGATCTGCTTCGGCCCGGAAGTCATATTACTCTATGTCGACGCAGGTTTTTTCAAACAACGGCGTTGCGACATTGTGGCGTGCATGCGCAGAAGCGTACTTTTACAAGCGCACGTCACTTCCTACTTGGCTGGTGGCCAGACAGGGAACAATGTGTACTAACGTGGTGGTCCCTGAAGGCCTGTTTTTGGCGATGTGGTGTGGCGCATCCGCCACGCTGCAATGTTAACGCCAGTTTCCAGTGTGAAACTGGCCTTAAGCTGAATCCAAGGGGGTGAGGTTGTGGAGAGACCCCTAAACTCTTTGGGCACCAAAGGAGTGAAACCTAGATACAGGGGCATAGCAATAGGGGGTGCAGAGGTTGCGACCACATCGAGGCCCTTGGGCTAGAGGGGCCCCCAGGGGCCTTCCCTTAACTGCATTATTAGCTCTCTATTGGTCCTGTGCTCATAATCACTTCTATAGATACTTTGGGTAGTGGTAATCATTAACAAACTGTTCCCCATCCCCTTCTTGCACCTCTGACACTGTAGTTGCCATTGGCATGTTTTGGTGCGCCGTATCAATTGTTATGTATAGAGTGCTTGGGGGGCTCATTGTAAAACTTGCATCGGGGCTAACAGCTCTAGGCCACTGATACCTGCTTGTTTGCAAAGTTAATTACCCAATCTACCATACAAGCTAGTCCACTTGTCTTCAGAAGTACTGGTGGGATGCCTACCATGTTTTATTTAAGATCTATTCTACAGCATTTTAAATTTAGTCAGTAAGGAAAGAAAATTAAGTTTGTAAATCTGCTAGGAAGATACCTAAATATTTCAGCACTAATGGTTGCACCTTGAAGTTAAAGTTACTAGTCACAGCTCTAAATGCATTCCTGTGATGATTTGCTCAGCTGCCTGTGCAGGCAGCCAGCCTTTTGACCATTGTGTAGGTTTGCATGCTGCAGGACTCTGGAAAGAAGAGCTTCTGTCAGTTTTGCAGCTTGTGCTTGCAGAGGAATTTGCATACGTTGTCATGCAAATTGCCTGGCCACATTCATTGGAGGCGTGTACTATAAGTACTATGTCTTTCCCACAATGCTTCGCTGTTCATAAGGATTTCGCCCTATGTAACACTCCTGGTGGGGTGTCAGCCTTGCTCTCTGTTTGAACATCAGCTTAGAGTAATTCCTGAATCTGCGCTAGGCAGATTTCCCTAGTGCAGTTAGGATTGTATTATCTGTATTGCCTGTTCTGTCTTGTCTTGCCTGTTGCCATTGTCCAGTCCCTACGGTGGTCGACAGGAAATGGTTCTGATCTCTGTTCTTGGAGTATAGCTGGTGCAGCGGTTGCTACCAGCTATCTCTTCTGTTCTGTCTCCTGGGATCGCGCTAGCTACTTTCGCTAGCGCTGGGGATCCTTCTGTTCTGTCTCCTGGGATCGCGCTAGCTACTTTTCGCTAGCGCTGGGGATCCTTCTGTTCTGTCTCCTGGGATCGCGCTAGCTACTTTTCGCTAGCGCTGGTGATCCTTCTGTTCTGCTACTCTGTACCTGGATCGCGCTAGCCACTTTTCGCTAGTGCTGTGGATCCTATCTCTCGCTTGTCCCTGTTTTCGTGTGTCTGTCTTATCCGCTACGACCGCTTGCTGGAGGCTCGGTGAGGTACCGTTAAGCAAGCGCTCGCGTCCTCTGTTTCATGTTTGTCTGTTAATGGTTAGTTAGGCGTGCTTGTCTTTATTGTGCTTATCACGTGGAGACCGCGCATAACCGCGTGCACTGTTGCGAATGAGTGCGGTGTTCGCGGTTAGCTAGCGTTTGTTATTTTCCGTATCTCCTCATTGTATTATTTGCTGTGCCTTTGCTAACCTCGTATTCTGTCCTGATCTGCCTTGTGTCTCGTCTGGCGATCGCACCTCTCGCGATCGCGTTCCTATTTCATATCTGCTGTTGTGTGCGGTCGCGGGGTGGCGACTGGATTGGCGCACACACATACAACCTGTCCCTTTGCTCATTCTCATTCGCAATCGCCTCTCTTGCGATTGCGTTCTGCGTTTCGTACAATTCCTGTCTGGCATTTGTGGAGGTACAGAGGATTGGTTCCTCTGCACTCCCCAGCGCCATCTGCCGACAGGAATTTTCCCTCTACGGGTGCGTAGCACCTTTTGCTGGGTTCCTGCAAATTATACGCTTGTGGAGGATTTCCGCCGTGTCAGCGCACGCGTTGTGCGCTGATCACGGGGAAAGTTCCACAATCGTTACAGTATGAACAGCCCAACCCAAAACCCCAGTGTAGACGGAATTTCTGATTTGTACGATTTTGCCGAGTTTGGGTCCTGTGTCTTTAAGAGCTTTAAAAGGCTAAATTCAGAGACCAAGGCGGAATTTCTTTCTGAATGTGTGAGGTTTTGTCTGAATCCCACCTTTCAGATTTCTGATCCGTCCACGTCGGCTCTTCCTTTTGCCTATGTGCTCTTAAAAGACGATTTGTTCACCTGGGCATATAATCTGTTAAAAATCAATTCTTGGAATGGTAATCTGTATCAGTTGCTTGCAGTCATATTCTCTCACTGGTTTAAACTGCCTGGCTTACCACCTGCTCTGATTGAGTGTGTAGCTGCTGATAAGTCAGCTGATCTTTCCCTTCCATGCAAAACTTTTCAGTATGACAATCAGTTCAATGTGTCTGTTGCCACTTCAGGCTTTAAACCGCAGACATGCAAAGTGGCGAAAAAGAGAAAAACTAAAAAACGCAAGCATCGGAATAAAACACTCCCTATTGATGTTTGTAATGATGTTGCTCCGTCTCCGGCTTTTTTGCCCCAATCCAAAGCTTATGTGTATCCTGCTATAGGTAGGATCGCACACTACATTAAAGCAGTTAAAAAAATCTGTTCTTGTTCCTGAACTCCAACCCTATGGAGATTATCTGGATACTGGCCTGTTTGAACCTCCATTTGCTTCCTGGGATGTTGGGGCCTTGCTGGAGGAATTCGATTTTGATTGGAAAGCCTTTTGCGATTTTTACATCGCAAAAAGCGAAGATGTCTTGAATGCTTGTCTTGACTCTTTGTACCTTCTGATTGATTCCGATGAATGTGACAAGGATGATGTGGATCTGGTGATCTATGTATGGCAAACGATTTTGGATGAGTTGCACACACACCAACCAATTGATTCCAATAAAGAGACATCGTTGTCGGATGATTGTTCCTGCCTTTCTGGGGTAAAGCATGTGAGTCTTGACTTTGTGCAATATGAAATGAATGAGTGTGCCGCTGTGGTTGATTCCTGTGCGAATCCTGAAGGATTCGCTCCTGACAGTGTGCAGTTTGAATCTGTGCGATCTGATGCCTGTTTCTCGGATGTTCCTGCAGATTGTGATCGGCATGAGTCTGCCGGTTTCCTCAAGGATGTGTGGGATCCGTTGTCATTTAGAAACAGATCTTTGAGATCTTCCGTCTGTGACCCTGCTATGGGGAAAATTTCTCGACTATGCAGCGTCAAAAGTAAAATTATTATGCCTAATAAAGTTTATCCTGTTGATGTCGCTATTTCTTCTGCAAATGAGTCTCTGTCTCACCCTGTTCTCACCTGTGAGGGCCCGTTGCCTGGAGACAGTTGCTCCAGCGTTTCGGTCCTAGATGCCTTGCAGTCTGCTCCGCAGATCGCTGAGGTTTGCGCTATAGAAGCGTCAGTTTCACAACCTAAAGTGAATTTTGATTCGCAGGTTTTGCGTTCTGATTCCTCGGATTCGACATTGTTAGCCGAATCTAAGAGTGAGACAGCGCTTCTGTTTTGCGAATCTGATGCTGAACCCTCTTTGCCTTATTCAGAGACCCTTTCTCTGAACCTGCCCTGTACCATGAATAACAATATGATGTCCAATCACACTGACATTTATGAGTCCCTTTCTTGCTCTGAGGGAAGTTTTGACTCTCCACCCTGTACTCTGGATGAGTCAACATTGCCTTGTACAATATCTCCTGCCCTGCCCCTAGAGGCTCGTCTAGGTATTGCTGCTAGTTTTACTTGTTTTTCTGCAGTTTTGGAGTTACAAGCTAGTTTGACTGCCACACAGAATTCTGGGTACAGTGAGAATAAAGTTAGGGAGTCAGTGTGTGTTCCAGTAAATATACCTGTACATTCCCCTCATGATGATGAGATCCAGTCTCAGGTTATGGTGGAACCATTCCTGGGACATCTGCCCTGTCCACAAAATAAAGTTCCAGTTTTGCCCTGTAACATGGATAGTTCAGAATCCTTCCTAGAAAACTTGAAAAATGATGTTCCTGAGGTCTTGTTTGATGTTCTGGAGGTCTCAGAGTTCCTCCCAAAGGGTGCAGAACTTGTAGGAGATGTCTCCTGTCCCCCAAGTCCTTCTGAGGTGTTGCCCTCTTCCGTAGGCATTGCTGCCTTGCTGACTACCTTTTCAGCTCTGGTGGAGCTTCAGTCATGTGTAGTCAATGATGATATTGCAGTCACAGAAATTTCCGAATTTGAATCCGAGTCTTCTTTTGAAAGTCCAGTGCTTGAGACCAATGCTCGTGATGATTCTCTGCCCGGTCCTGGTTTTGGTTTCCTTGTGCTGGACTCTGAGGTTAGCAGTTCCCCGACATGTCCTGAGGTTTCTCCTGTGCTGGTGTACCCCAGTGTGCTCTGTGACCCAGAAAGCCCAAGTGTGCCTCGGTTACCAGCATACTCAGATGCTTCCTCGGTGGAGACATGTTCTGATTTAGTCTGCCTGCTTGCATGCCCAGAAGTGGTCCCTGAAAGTCTTGATCTTGATGGGTGTCCTCGTAATTCTGAATCCGGAATTGTCATTGGTTCCATGGGGGTTCTTGGTAATTATCCATGTGAGCCTGGTGATTGTTCTGCCCTCTTGGGATCTCTGTGGAGCTTCAAAAGGTTCTGGGAGATTCCGGGAGAAATTTTGCTTGGTCCCCTGGATAAGATCAACGGTGGCTTTTGTGTTGTAAGGGACACTTCGAACAGGTATTGTGGCAGGTTTGGTATTTTTGGATGCTCCTTGGAAGGTGGTGGGTATTGTCTGGAGGGTGTTGATGGCTTCTTCTCTGGCGTTCACAGTCCTGATGGGTGTTATACTGAGACTGGTAGTACTGATGGGCATGTTTCGGTGGCTTCTGTTTCCGATGAGGTCGGTTTCGAGTGGACTGACTCTGGAATTGGACCTTGTCGGGCTGCCCCGACCTTCATGAGTCTTCAGTTTGAGT
Source organism: Hyperolius riggenbachi (assembly GCF_040937935.1). Lineage (NCBI taxonomy): Eukaryota > Metazoa > Chordata > Amphibia > Anura > Hyperoliidae > Hyperolius > Hyperolius riggenbachi. The sequence continues at coordinate 318,551,131 of NC_090651.1, forward strand.
CTGTTGCTAATAGCAGTTTTGAGGGTCGTCTGGAATTTGACCCTGGAGGGGGGGTACTGTGATGATTTGCTCAGCTGCCTGTGCAGGGAGCCAGCCTTTTGACCATTGTGTAGGTTTGCATGCTGCAGGACTCTGGAAAGAAGAGCTTCTGTCAGTTTTGCAGCTTGTGCTTGCAGAGGAATTTGCATACGTTGTCATGCAAATTGCCTGGCCACGTTCATTGGAGGCGTGTACTATAAGTACTATGTCTTTCCCACAATGCTTCGCTGTTCATAACGATTTCGCCCTATGTAACACTCCTGGTGGGGTGTCAGCCTTGCTCTCTGTTTGAACATCAGCTTAGAGTAATTCCTGAATCTGCGCTAGGCAGATTTCCCTAGTGCAGTTAAGATTGTATTATCTGTATTGCCTGTTCTGTCTTGTCTTGCCTGTTGCCATTGTCCAGTCCCTACGGTGGTCGACAGGAAATGGTTCTGATCTCTGTTCTTGGAGTATAGCTGGTGCAGCGGTTGCTACCAGCTATCTCTTCTGTTCTGTCTCCTGGGATCGCGCTAGCTACTTTTCGCTAGCGCTGGGGATCCTTCTGTTCTGTCTCCTGGGATCGCGCTAGCTACTTTTCGCTAGCGCTGGGGATCCTTCTGTTCTGTCTCCTGGGATCGCGCTAGCTACTTTTCGCTAGCGCTGGTGATCCTTCTGTTCTGCTACTCTGTACCTGGATCGCGCTAGCCACTTTTCGCTAGTGCTGTGGATCCTATCTCTCACTTGTCCCTGTTTTCGTGTGTCTGTCTTATCCGCTACGACCGCTTGCTGGAGGCTCGGTGAGGTACCGTTAAGCAAGCGCTCGCGTCCTCTGTTTCATGTTTGTCTGTTAATGGTTAGTTAGGCGTGCTTGTCTCTATTGTGCTTATCACGTGGAGACCGCGCATAACCGCGTGCACTGTTGCGAATGAGTGCGGTGTTCGCGGTTAGCTAGCGTTTGTTATTTTCCGTATCTCCTCATTGTATTATTTGCTGTGCCTTTGCTAACCTCGTATTCTGTCCTGATCTGCCTTGTGTCTTGTCTGGCGATCGCACCTCTCGCGATCGCGTTCCTATTTCATATCTGCTGTTGTGTGTGTGCGGTCGCGGGGTGGCGACTGGATTGGCGCACACACATACAACCTGTCCCTTTGCTCATTCTCATTCGCAATCGCCTCTCTTGCAATTGCATTCTGCGTTTCGTACAATTCCTGTCTGGCATTTGTGGAGGTACAGAGGATTGGTTCCTCTGCACTCCCCAGCACCATCTGCCGACAGGAATTTTCCCTCTACGGGTGCGTAGCACCTTTTGCTGGGTTCCTGCAAATTATACGCTTGTGGAGGATTTCCGCCGTGTCAGCGCACGCGTTGTGCGCTGATCACGGGGAAAGTTCCACAATCGTTACAATTCCCTGACAATCCTACATTTTGAAATTTTGGACTTGCTCATGTTTGTTTTGAATATGGAGACTGCAGAAAATGTTCCCAATTCTTTGATTATTGAAGGGAAGTGGACAAAGGTGATGATTCCTTGATGCCATGTAGCCCAGACAATAAACAGTAATCTTTTTTCTTCTTGATTTCAGAGTTAGAGTTGGAAGCCAGCTGTCTCTCTGTAAAGGTGGTTGCCAAGCCATAGTGGATACCGGGACGTCTCTGATTACTGGACCTTCCACTGAGATTTCTGCTCTGCACAGAGCTATGGGTGCCTTTCCAATCCTTGGTGGGGAGGTGAGAACTACAATTCATTTGTTGTGATGTACCCAAATTAGATTCATTTTATTTATTCCTAAACATTTGTATGCACACATATAAAAAGTACATTTGTCCCAAAGTAAAATGCACCAAAGATTACTTTTATCATGTATCTGTCATTTACAGTAGGTAGTAAAAATCTGAAGGTTCTGTCCATCTCCACATATGGGATTCTCAGTGCTGTATTTCCTTTTTCAAAAGCACTCCATGGAAAGGACGTATGCAAAGATACGGGGAAGTCTGTCTCCTTATATCACGTTATTCTGGCAGTTTGATTGTACCTCCGCTATCCAGCGAGAGCTTTTAAAAGTAAAGAAATTTTTGAGAATCCCCCTTGAGGAGATGGACTAGTCCGAAACCTGTCAGAGCTGTCAGCGTTTTACTACCTACTGTGACAGCAACATAAGAAAACAAAAATTTGCTTTCTTAAAACAGAAAGTATTTGCAATAATTCAGGTTGGAGTTAGCTCCCAGTGCATCACTGCTGAAATATGCAAATTACCCATTGTTGTCCCTGTGGGCTAAACACACCTCCAGATCCGCTGGAATGCATTGATGTGTCAGCTTTTTAATATTGCAGAGCCACACTAATCCAACATGCATACAGACTGTTTCGGATTGATTGATCCTCATCAGCGCATGGCATGGATTAATTTAACTCTATGGGGTAGGACTTGAAACACACAGAGGTACAGACTACCCAGAACGTTCATGGTGAACTAGAACTCTCCAACCTGAATTATTGCAAATACTTTCTGTTTTCAGAAAGCACATTTTTGTTTTTCATAGCATTTTAGTAAGAGGGCTTTTTGGTCCATCACAGCCCCTTACACACTCCTAGGAGTTCGGGTTCACCATGAGCATGCTGGGTAGTCTGCAACATAGGAAAAAGTAATTTATAGTTAATTCTACTCTGGACCAAATGTACATATTATAGGTATGCATACATGTGTAATTTTCACAATAGTGGTCCTTTAAACAGTAACTATTATTGACCAATATAACTGGAAAGAAACTATGAAATAAATCAAGTAGGAACCTTAAAGTGTAACTGTCGGGCATAAAATCGAAAATCAATTCTTTATTTTTATCTGGTAAACAAGGAATAATAAACTTTTCTTGTTTATAATGATTATTCCCCAGTTTACCTGACTCTTATTTGGTACGTTGCCGCACAAAGGAAGTTGCAGGGCATGCTGGGTTGTCTTTTTTTGCTTCTTTATTTCCCCTGAGGCTTAACTAATGTACAGAAGCAAAAAATGACAACCCAGCATGCCCTGCAACTTCCTTTTTGTGTACCAAATTTAGAGGCCGCTCCCCCGCCTCCTCTAAAGCGCCACTCCCCTCCTGAGTCCCATCCCTCCAATCAGCTTACGGAGGCGGGGAGGGAAAGGACGCAGGTGGGGATCGGCGCTATAGAGGAGGCGGGGGAGCGACGGTAAATTACAGCCTGGATGTAAACAGCCGGCTAGCGACAAGCTGCATGTCGCTAGCACAGCAGGGGTTTTTTTCTGGGGGACAGCAGAGCGCAGGGGAGGGGGGGGCCTTGGGGGGGGCACAGTATAGTAACAGAGGCTGGTCATTGTATGCAGAACCAGCCTCTGTGTCCTAATAGCATTCTTAAAACCCATCTTGGGTTCTCTTTAAAATCCTGTTTAGGCATAACACAAGAAGTCAGGTCATTAGAGAAATCAGCTTTCTAACTGTCCTGACTTATCTTGTTGTAATGCTGGTGTTAAGCTTGACATACATGCACTAGACTTGCTAGACACAACCCTCGGGGCACTACAGCTGGTAACTGCTTGTAACCTGGCTGTGATTATAACGTACGTTCTCTGCTTAGCCGAACAATCTCCAAATCTTTATAGACAGCATCAGGGATTTGTAAAGTTAAAAAGGAACTGTAACCAAGGATTGAAGTTCATCCCAATCAGTAGCCGTTACCCCCTTTCCTATGAGAAATCTTTATGTTTTCTCGAATATTTCATCGGGGAGGTCGGTATGGCTGATATTGTGGTGAAACCCCTCCCACAGTGTGATGTCAGCACCTAGGTCCTGACGTCATTCTGTGAGAGTCTTATTGCATTGTGGCAAATAACATCTGCATCCAACTGCCTAGCAACCAGTATTTCCCTCTGTCCATATGTGTATCTATAAGAAACCAACTTTTTAGCCTATCGCATTGTTAGGGGGTGTGGTTATAGATAATGGCAGTTGGTGCTGTCTGTTTTTTTTTTTTCAATGTCTGCCAGTAGTAAAGATAATTATGTGCAGGCTGAATGTAGATCAAATGATATGAACAAATATCATGGCGAATATATTAATCTTTTCTTGATCGCTCTTCTACTTTTTTACTCCTCACTTTGCATTGTATTGATTCATTTTTTTCTCTTTCTACTACAGTTCCTCTTTAAGACTGTTTCTTTATTCCTAATTAACTTTTAGCACTGTTTCGGGCGGTCTTCAAGCATAGAGGATTGTTCATCACCAGTAGAGAATGGCCAAGCATGTGTGCTTATTACATTGGAAGAGGAAAGGGTAGATTGAAGCAAGAACTGATGCTTCTCGGTCTCCAGGAAGACATTATTGTTTAATAAAGCAATCTCCTGATCTGTGTCAGTTCCGGAATTTGTGATATGTTTGTATAATATTAGACCATTGCCTAGTCCCACCACAAACTCTTAGATTGGGTGACTATTATTGGATGCCTGTTTGGAGAATCAGATTGTACAGTTTCCCTGAAGGGAAAAGAGCTCCAACGGGGTACTCTCCTCTGGACAGAGAAGCCCCTGGGACCTGATCAAGCTTGGCTTTTTCTTCTAAAACACAAGCGGGTCCATGATACTACGCAGACGCAGTGTGGCCACGATCTTCGGGATCTCAGTGCTGGTATGGCCTGGTCGAGGAGGTGAGTAACAACATTTTTGGTAACGGTTAATATGGAGGCACCCAATGTGTGTTCTATGTTAGTGTTTTAAAATATAGTTAAAAAAAAAAAAAAAAAAAAAGGTAATCACTTATCTCGCCAGAAGATATAGACACCAGTTTAACTGGAATTTTTTTTATTCAAAAAGCAATTGAAATTTTTTTCAGTTCAACTGGTGTCTATATCTTCTGGAGAGGTAAGCGATTACCTATTTTTTTTATTTATATTTTAAAACACTAAAATAGAACACACATTGGGCGCCTCCGTCCTACCCATTACCAATCAGACCTCCTTTGGAGATAATAGCTTTGCAGTGTTTCTGGAAAGTCTATCGTACTACAGGAGAGCAACCATCCAGTATTCAGCAGGACCTGGATAGCAGGGACAATTCTTTCCCCGCAGGCCTATACAGTGGTTGCAGGAACTGCAACCCACCTTTGTGAGTATATATCTATAAACTTTCATCCTCCCCATACCTGACGATACTGCACCATTGGGCTTGGGTCTCTCCCTACTTCTTGCCTAGGTATTCTTGGTTCCTACAAGATTCACTGAAGAAAACTCCCCTATATCTACATTTTTGGATTGCAAACCTCGTAGGTTCGCTTTAGTACCTTCACATTTGTGTATTCTGTTATTGTTCGGCATCTATGTTTATAGTCAATGTTTTTCTCTTCCTCCTAGTATATGGTGAACTGCAGCACCATACCATCTCTGCCGACTGTATCATTCATTCTTGGAGGATTGCAGTACAATCTGACTGGGGAACAGTATGTTCTGAAGGTAAGAACATCGTTTCTTTACAACTAATGCCTCATCATTAACTGGCTCAGGACTGCCGATAGTTAAAATTATGCAGAACTTGAGGGCTTACTAAGCCTGATGTGGCATAGTTTTAACATCGGCGGCTCCCTAGCATGGGATGCAATGGCGCGTCCCCGCTGGCACAGATCTCTGCTGTCTAAAAATAGTGCATCGGTCAGGAGCCATTTTCATTGGCTGAGCCAATCACAGTGATAAGGAAATTAAAAAAAAAGGGTAAAAAGATGTATCTGGTCCTTAAAGGCACCAGAGGCTTGGGGCCAAAATGGGTTAAGAATTGTCTAGGCAGTGATGGTGGAAAAATATCTCCTAAAATTTTTAGCATAAATGACCCTGAAAACCATCCATATTGTGTCATAAGTGGACCATAGTATGTGATGCAGGAAGGTTTGTGAAGTGACAAATGTACATTTACAATTATTCAAACTCACAGAACAAAAAAAGCCCATTTCCACACAAAAAAAAATAAAATATATATTTATTGTAGTCTGGCATGGTGTGATTTTCATAACTTCCTGTCCAGACAGGAAATGATGGACTCTGTCCCAGAGTGACAGAGACAACAAGAAATGAAACTTTTTTTTTTCTGTGGTGTGAGGAAAAGTTATAATTTCAACCAGTTATTTATTGCTGTCCTTCATTTTCTGTTCCCATGACCACCAAAGCTCCATGGAGGTCTCAGAGACAGGAAGTGAAGTGGGAATACAGACAGCAATAACCTGAAACAACATTCTGTATACAAGCTATCAATTTTGCTAACCTATGATCTTCCTATTTGCAAGTGTGTGAGTGTGTGTGTGTGTGTGTGTGTGTGTGTGTGTGTGAGGGGGGGGGGAGGGAATTGCTCTAGTGACCCACTAGAGCAATTCCCTCCCCCCCCCCCCCCTCACACACACACACACACACACACACACACTTCACTGGGTCTTAGTGAAGTGACTGCAAACTTTGTAAAGTGCTGCAGAACACGTCAGCTCTACCTAAACACACATTACAACAAAGTCCCCAGTATGTTGCACCAGCGGGGGATCGCCTGATGCCGGATACATGTACTTGCTTGAGCAACCATCCGAAAGAGCACAACCCAATTAACTCATCCCCCTCCCCCCCCCCCGCCCATGCAGCATTGTATACTTCACAACCCCATAGCGTGGTGCTCTAATCTTCCTGAAGCTTCTAGTAGCTTTCCGGCATCCTCCCTGCACGGCTCCCGGCGCGTCCTCCCATGCACGGCCGCTGGAAAGCCACATGGAGCTACAGGAAGGATAGAGGACGAGGCTGGAGGCTCGGTAAGTATTTAATGCCCTGCAACCTCCTCCCCCCCCCCCCCCCCCAACCAAAAAAAAACACAGTCCCCGCTATCCCCTCAGCCATGCCAGTTAGTTGAGACTTCTGGTTGCCTGAGTTCCAGATAACGTGGACTTTGCCGTGGTAATAATTTTATGTTAAGCAGTATAGAGAAAGAGATGGAACACAAACTGAGAGAATCATTTGTTTATTTACATCAAACATTCATTGAAAATTAGCCTGAGATCCAACATGTTATGAAAACACATTGACTATGTCACTGAAATGTACTAATCTCCGATGGACGCCTGGTTCATAGGTTGTGGTCACGGCTGCTTTTAGCATACTTTAGGTGTTTGCATAAGTAATTATGAGTTTCTTCCATACAGATATCAAAGATGGGCAGAACCTTGTGCTTGAGTGGCTTCATGGGTTTGGACATCCCTCCACCGGCAGGACCATTGTGGATCATCGGAGACGTGTTTATTGGCCAGTATTACACAGTGTTTGATCGAGACACTAACCGTGTTGGTTTTGCAAAGGCGATACAGAAATTACTGAAATAAAACTGATTGGTTAGTCTGTGATCCAATCTAAAAGGAGTTAGATAAGTTAATTCACCAAACGTTTCAGAGGAAATCACCAGTAAAGACCAAGAAAGCCAATCAATGTCTCTTTTTTTTTTTAGCTTCTAAAATTGCACAATATGTATCACTTCATCTATTGCAAAAAATGTTGCATTGTATATATAAACTTCCTAAACCCAGTTTGCACTTCATAGGTTACCTGTGCATAAATGTGTTATGTTCTGTTGCCAATATGCATATAGTACTGCGCAAGTCAGCATACTCTTGGCTAACTCTGAATGCATCAAGCATGGCTTAGGGTCCAGTTTCTTATGTTCTATTTAAAGTAAACTTGAGACAATCTTATCTCAGCCACAAGAGCGTGATCAGGGGGTGCGGGTGGGTGGCACCACGCATGCACAGTCCGCAACTCATCCAAGTCGCAGACTTTACAAGGCTTACAACAGCACAGAGGAGTGGACTGGGAAGACGACAATGGACCTAACGGACCACAGGGGGCTGGAGGAAGCCCCCATTTGCTACCATTGTTTCAGATACACTTAAAAATAACGTCCTCTTGGAAGTAGTAAAAATTATTCTGACCCACACTGGTCTTTATTCAATTTACTTTTTCTACTAAGTTTTCTCCTAGGAGATGATTCTTCATCTTCTGTTTCATCTCTCTGTAATTAAAAAAGTACCAAAAAGTAGGTGAAAAAGGACTGTCGATATGTTTTTGTTTTTTTTTTGTTAGTGGCTTAAAGTGGACGCGGATGGCGTCCTCCGTGCATTTAAAAGTGATTAAGGTACTTCTCTTTTTTTACCTATTTGGGCTCGTAAGTCCTTTAACCCACATAGGATGGCAGGCTCTGGCCACTTTAAGGACCAGAGCCTGTTTTTCAGTTTGCTGTCTGCAATCACTGTGATTGGCTCACAGTGATTACCTGGTGAGTAGCTAATAAAACTGGCGCCTTACTGATAGGAGGAAGCTCAGTTGTCACATGATAGCCGACTTTGCGGCAGCTCGAAACCGGGGAAAGCCATGGCACAGAATCTAAGCCACATTAGAGTTAGAGAGCCACAGGTGCAGCGTAGATTATAACTAAAGCAATCCTGAGCCAGTTAAAAGGCATTTTATTGATAAAGTATCACCTAGGAGAAAACTTAGGAGAAAAAGTGTTTTGAATAAGGGCCATGTTTTCCATTATATCCCCAATGCAAAAGGACAGCAATTGGGACCAATTTTATGCCAAGGTAGGCTAATCTTTTCACTATGTATTTTGAATCTAAGCCACATTAGAGTTGGAGAGTCACAGATGCAGCGTAGATTCTAACTATCGCAATCCCGAGCCAGTTAAAAGGCATTTTATTCATAAGGTATCACCTAGGAGAAGACTTAGGTGAAAAAGTATTTTGAATAAGGGCCATGTTTTCTATTATATTCCCAATGGAAAAGGACAGCAATGGGGACCAATTTCATGCCAAGTTAGGCTAATTTTTTCACTATGCATCCTTCATGCGGTGCATAAATAATGTCCTTAATAAGAAACTGATCCCATAGTAAAGGTATGATGGTGAACTTCCTGCAATTTAGATCAGATAATTTCAGTATTTCACTCATTTGTAAAGTACTTAAACAGTACTATGAGGTTTAAAATGTACCCATAATAATAGTTATCTTTCTAAGCATTATCTGAACCTTTCTGTCTTTAGGCAAAAAGAATCATATTCTTATTCAATCATAATCATATTCTACCCAAAAGCCAATATGTTTGTTTATCAATTACTGCAGGCCATATTTTACCCCAAATTACATATCTCCAATGTTTGGTTGAGGAGTCTAAACTTCTGCAGAGGTGTTTCTTCACTGTGTGGGCAACATGGAGGTGTTTGAACTTGGTAGCTGGTAAAATGTAAAAAATATATATACAGCATCATGATATAGAACAACGCCCACTTTCTGGTCATGTCCACAAATCACTGCAACAGCCAATATCCTCCTCCCATGCAAACTTTGTCATGCTACAGTTGTTAAATGTAGTCACCCCCACCCCATTCCCTGCTGCTTTATTACTGAAAATTGATTTGGGGTTACACTTAAAATGATAATTCAACCTTTGCTGTGGATAAAATGCAGTTCACAACAGATCATCTATATAGAATGCAAGAAAAATGGCAAATTTTTTTTATTGCAGACACTCCTCTCCTTTTAGACCATTTTAAGACCCTGTTTTTAGATAATTCCCAAAACAGAGCACTTAATACTTGACAGGAATTGGTACAAAGAAGTGATCCATTCAAATGTTCTCAAAAGAAAAATACCACTTTTCTGGTCTTCACACAAATGTGTGACTTTCAGGGGTCTGAATATTTACTTTCTGCTTTGTGCAGGCTCCTGGGAGAAAAGCCAGTTATTCCATTTGAAAGATGTGAGAAGTCCTGCAAATGTATCATAATATTTTTGCTATGGTTGCAAGGAAACATAATTTCAGTTTTCTGAATTCTCTGGAAATCTCATCTAGCTGCAGACTGCAGAGAAAACTTTAATTTTTAGTGTACATGTAGGGAAAATGTGGCATATTTAGATAATTACCTCAGTAGAAGGAATCCTCTGGATAATCCAGAGGCTTCTCCCATCCCCTTTTCCTCCACAGGTACAGGGCCAGTTCTCTCATGAAGCAAGGTGACACATTTGCATCAGGTGCAAACATTACAGGGACAACATGTTTGTACTGTGTTTACACTAACAGCATGCAGTCAGAGTAGGAGGATAAGTGAGAGGAGAAGGAGGTAAAGAGGTCATCATTGTGGAAAAGCAGCTTGTTGTGCTGTGTGAGGAGTCTGACAGTGAGTGAGGAGGGGGGAGGCAGGAGAGAAGCAGTGTTTCATTTGACTTGCGCAGCAGAAGGGAGGAGGTGGCATTGCTGTCCTGATTGAGGAGGAATGAGTGGCAGAGGGTGAGCAGTTTGTCACAGACTCACAGCCAGCCAGTGTGCTGAGTGTGTTGAGCTGCAGCATGTCATGTAAGAACATTAACGGAAGCAGAGTAAATTGTCGGATGCTGTGCGATCATACCTATTCAGGGGGTGGGGGCACATAATCACAAGTGTGCCTCAGGCAGCAAAAAGTCTAGAACCGGCCCTGCACAGGTCTAACGCTGGGAGCCTCAAAAACTTCTTAGACAAGGACTTGTCAAGAAGTGCACATGGCCACGTTACCGTCCCTGAATGAATGCGGCCACACTTCACAGGCACTGCGCACTGGCATAGAGCTGAATGGGCTTGGCTTTTTCTGCTGACCACAAGCTGCTCCATGCTACTGCGCAGGTTTGAGATGTCCTGCGCAATCTGACCTGCACCTTCACGGATGGGAGGACATGCTTTGTGCTAATAATACATTGTAACCTATTGGGAGCAGGCATTAGGATATCTGCATTTCCCAAAGTATCAAATACAACTTCCCTCCCTAAATACAGCTTCCTCCCATTCATGCAACTACGCTAAGCAAAATTGTAAAGTCTTACTGCACATTGAGTTGAGCATTTGCAATGCATTATGTTCTACTCACCGTGCGTAAAAACTTTATGCATGTAATTCTGGTTAATGCAGTATATTGCATACCCCTAGGTGTGGGTGTTTCAGTTGCATAACGCATGGCGTGCTAGCAAAGCATGCATTACCTATGTAGTCCGAGTTGCGCTATTTACACAATGGGCATGATTCACTAAGACAAATAGCATGCCTTATCAGAGATAACATGCCTTATCAACGTTAACATGCCTTATCAGAGTAGCATAGTGAGCGCTACAAACCCACAGGGGTTCAGAGCAGGACGAGTGGAGCTCTCCTCATTGCCAATTAGCAGGCATAAGTTCGTCGCGCTTGCTATGATACTCTGATAAGGCGTGTTATCTTGGATAAGGCATGCTATTTGTCTTAGTGAATCAAGCCCAATGCTTGTTATGTACCTGGTGTAAAGGTGGCCACACACCATATAATTTTTTAAATATCTGGTTCAATTCAAGAATTGCAATCGATTTTTCTGACTAATTGTAACATTTCAAAAATATGACAAATGTGCCACACACATATGTTCAACTTTCCCCAATTATTATAAAAATGATTGGAAACGCTGAAAAAAATTGCTATGTATATTAATACATTGACAATCTAACACACACCATATAATCTTTAGAAAAATTTCCAGCATTCCGGACCGATAAAAATCGGAAAAAAAACCCGGGAAATCCGATTGGATTTTTCAGTTGAATGAAAAAAAAGCTTTCGATTTTTTTAGGGAGAACCGGTCATATTTATTAAATTGCCGCAAAATCAGATCATTTTATTGTATTGTGTGTGGCCACCTTAATTAAAGTGATCTAAGCAGCTCCTGGATTCAAATAGCTGAAAGGGCTGCCATGTTTCAGGAGTTCAAAACCCCTGATGCTTTTACACTGTCTTATCCAGGCTAGGGATGAAATTCTTCAAGTGCGTCTTATGTTTTCTGTTTGAAGTACAATGGGGAAGGCTCAGGGTTTGTTTGTGGTCAATTAAGTCTAATGAGGTGATTTCTTATCTGCCTTCCACCATCTGTTGCTCTCCATCTGCAGGTCCCTTCAAGGATGCAAGAAGTGTGTATTTTAACCCTTAAATGTAAAAAGATGAGGTAAAATGAAAGGGTTTTTTTTAATAATAAACCACATTTTTAGAAGGCATTTTTAATTTGTTATAGAGCTCCACTGGGTGTTAAAAATGATGCTCGGTTCACTTTATGTACAGCTAAAAAGTGCCGTGTGCTGCTTGCGCCCAGCAATTTACCACACTTTAGTGAGTCAACCCCAAAATCTCTGATTCTCAAAAGTTCTCTCCTGCGTTTTCTCACAGCACGTTTTCTTATCGTCTGTACAGAGTACATTTTCACACCCAGCCAATGAACAGGTGCTAAACAATCAATGAGGGCCCATTCACACTTGTTAGTTTTCAGAGCGATGTCAGCATTGCTGAAAATCGCTAGCAGTTTGAAAAACGTGTGTAGAATGAAAGTGTATGGAAGTGTTCTCATCTAAGCGATTTGCAATTTGCTGAAATGCAAACGTGCTGCCTGCAGCGTTTTCTGAGCGATTCTGGAGCGATTCTGCAGGCTAAATTGAACTAGAAATCACAAAACACTAATCGCTGAAAAAACGCTGGAAAAACGCGTTCTGTACACCAAACTAAATATCGGACAAATTTAATAGAGAACTTTTTTGCTTGTTGTGGGCTGAAAATGTATTTTACTGTTGTGAAAACATCTCCCATGAGAAAATGCGGAAAAAACATTTATCAAAATGGGGTGTAACTCTCTGTTGAACGTAGGCTCTGCCTATACCTCTTTACCTAAAGGAGGACACCAGACCTGAACTCTTGCACAGGACAGATGGAAAACAGAGAGAAATTCCCCCTGTATGTTGTATTTAGAGTTCAGTACAGCTCACCCTGCTATCACTGAAATTCCTGGCAGAATGAAATACTATTCGCCCTCCGAGTCAGGGGCGTAGCAATAGCCATAGCAGCAATAGCAGCTGCAATGGGATCCTGGAGCATAGGGGGCCCAGGTGGTACTTATTGTATTTAACCTTCTTGTCTTTCTTCACCCTCTGACTTTGTCTTACTGCCCATGAATTATGGCAGGGTTGATTGCATGAGAATGTACATTGCCCAATTAACTCATATCCATAGGGTAGGGGCAGTTGGCATTGCTTAACATTGCCTACATCTGAGGGCACTGTGAAAGTTTCGCTATGGGGCCCTATGATCTCTAGCTACGCCACTGCTCCGAGTTGTAGCAACTAGCAACTTGGAGGGGAGAAATAATTCAGGGTCTGCCAATCACTAGAATCCCGAATTACCCATGCCTGGGCCGCTGACTAAGCCATTGTTGTTGTAGAAGTGCCCAATTCAGGCCCTATGCAGCCAGCACTGTACGCTGAGAAGAGGTTGATGGCTGCTTACTTACTCCTCCCATTTCATGGCATGCAAGGTAGGAACACTATGTGTTGGCGTTCCTTGTGATGGTAATGTGTTCCCTTTAGTGCCAAAGATGATGAGGAACCGGGTACATAGCTCCCAACTGTCCCTTTTTCGGAGGGACAATCCCTTTTTGGGAGCCCTGTCCCTCTTTCCTCCTCATTTGTCCCTCTTTCAGGACTTTGTCCCTTTTTCTATATAAATATACTAGCTGATTGCCCGGCGTTGCCCGGGAATGTATTTGGCTAGTGTTGGCTCCGCCCACTTTTTCTAACCCTAACACACAATTACTCAATGACCAAGTTTGTGAGCTTTGCGGTCTTTGGAATCAATAATTTGCATTGAAATTGAAAAAAAAAAAAAATCTGATTGGCTGTTTGTGGCTCCACCCCTTTTTCTGAATTTGAACCCCAGTCACCCAATGACCAACTGTAGCAGGTTTGAGGCCTGTGCCATTAACAGTGCAAGAATGGCAGCAATTAAATATTCCCCTTGAGAAGCAATAGGTGAAGTTTGAGTCACTTTTGTAGGCTCCACCCACTTTTCTGAATATTAAACCCAGTCACCCAGTGACCAACTGTGCAAAGTTTGAGAACCCTGCCATTAACAGTGTAAGAATGGCTGCAGTATACATTTTCCCAGTGAAATTTGTATTTGTCTCCGCCCACTAATGACCTGGAACTGCCTGCCCGTGTATGTATTTGACCGGTTTTGGCTCCGCCCACTTTTTCTGACCCTAATGCATGAACACTCAATGACCAAGTTTGTGAGCTTTGGGGTATTGGCATCAATAATTTGTATATTCCCATAGAAATTAAACAAATCAGATTGGCTGTTTGTGGCTGCGCCCCTCTCCAACATTTGAATCCCAGTCACCCAATGACCAACTATAGCAGGTTTGAGGCATCTGCTATTACCAGTGTAAAAATAGCAGCAATTTAAATATTCCCCTTGAAAATCAACAGGTGAATTTTGATTGGCTATGATAGGCTCCACCCACTTCCCTGAATATTTATCTCAGTCACCCAGTGACCATCTTGGCAAAGTTTGAGATCCCTGCCATTAACAGTGAAGAAGGGCTGCAGTTTACATTTTCCCAGTGAAATTTGCTTTTGGCTCCGCCCACTTTTTGTAACCTGGACACACAGTCACTCAATGACCATGTTTGTGATCTTTGGGTCCTTAGCATCAATAATTTGTATTTTCCCAGTGAAATGAAACACATCTGATTGGCGGTTTGTGGCTCTATCCCAGGCATGGGCAAACTTGGCCCTCCAGCTGTTAAGGAACTACAAATCCCACAATGCATTTGCCTTTATAAGTGATGGATAGGTGTAGTGATTCCTGCGCTGCTGAGCACTAAATGGAGGAAGATGATGCTCCCAGGTGCTGCTCCAAACGCTGGGTGGCGCCAGCAATCTGTGCAATAGGAGAGAAGAAACAGGAGCGCCTCTCTGGTGCATTAACGTTTTTAATAAAAATTCAATCGCATTAAAATTACACTTACAATGTGTAAGGTGGAATCAAGCGTGTTTCAAAGCCTGCTGTCCGTTCCCCTCCCGGCTCTCTCGCTTGGCCAGAGCAAGAAGCGCGATGTTTGCGATGCAGAACAGGGTCTGGTGGGCGAGGCCCCGCCCACCAGACCCTGTTCCGCATCGCAAACATCGAAAATAAATGCAATGTGGGCAACATGTCAGCACAAAATAAACGCAATGGGCAACATGTCAGCACAAAATAAACACAATGTGGGCAACATGTCAGCACAAAATAAACACAATGTGGGCAACATTTCAGTACAAAATAAACGCAATGGGGGCAACATGTCAGCAGAAAATAAACGCAATGTGGGCAACATGTCAGTACAAAATAAACACAATGTGGGCAACATGTCAGCACAAAATAAACGCAATGAACAACATGTCAGCACAAAATAAACGCAATGAACAACATGTCAGCACAAAATAAACGCAATGTGGGCAACATGTCAGCACAAAATAAACGCAATGTGGGCAACATGTCAACACAAAATAAACACAATGTGGGCAACATGTCAGCAGAAAATAAACGCAATGGGCAACATGTCAGCAGAAAATAAACGCAATGTGGGTAACATGTCAGCAGAAAATAAACGCAATGTGGGCAACATGTCAGCACAAAATAAACGCAATGTGGGCAACATGTCAGCACAAAATAAACGCAATGGGCAACATGTCAGCAGAAAATAAACGCAATGTGGGTAACATGTCAGCAGAAAATAAACGCAATGTGGGCAACATGTCAGCACAAAATAAACGCAATGGGCAACATGTCAGCACAAAATAAACGCAATGGGTAACATGTCAGCACAAAATAAACGCAATGGGCAACATGTCAGCAGAAAATAAACGCAATGTGGGTAACATGTCAGCAGAAAATAAACGCAATGTGGGCAACATGTCAGCACAAAATAAACGCAATGGGCAACATGTCAGCACAAAATAAACGCAATGGGTAACATGTCAGCACAAAATAAACGCAATGGGCAACATGTCAGCAGAAAATAAACGCAATGTGGGTAACATGTCAGCAGAAAATAAACGCAATGTGGGCAACATGTCAGCACAAAATAAACGCAATGGGCAACATGTCAGCACAAAATAAACGCAATGGGTAACATGTCAGCACAAAATAAACGCAATGGGCAACATGTCAGCAGAAAATAAACGCAATGTGGGTAACATGTCAGCAGAAAATAAACGCAATGTGGGCAACATGTCAGCACAAAATAAACGCAATGGGCAACATGTCAGCACAAAATAAACGCATGGGGTAACATGTCAGCACAAAATAAACGCAATGGGCAACATGTCAGCACAAAATAAATGCAATGGGCAACATGTCAGCACAAAATAAGCGCAATGGGCAACATGTCAGCACAAAATAAACACAATGTGGGCAACATTTCAGTACAAAATAAACGCAATGGGGGCAACATGTCAGCAGAAAATAAACGCAATGTGGGCAACATGTCAGTACAAAATAAACACAATGTGGGCAACATGTCAGCACAAAATAAACGCAATGAACAACATGTCAGCACAAAATAAACGCAATGAACAACATGTCAGCACAAAATAAACGCAATGTGGGCAACATGTCAGCACAAAATAAACGCAATGTGGGCAACATGTCAACACAAAATAAACACAATGTGGGCAACATGTCAGCACAAAATAAACACAATGTGGGCAACATTTCAGTACAAAATAAACGCAATGGGGGCAACATGTCAGCAGAAAATAAACGCAATGTGGGCAACATGTCAGTACAAAATAAACACAATGTGGGCAACATGTCAGCACAAAATAAACGCAATGAACAACATGTCAGCACAAAATAAACGC
This sequence comes from Hyperolius riggenbachi, assembly GCF_040937935.1. NCBI lineage: Eukaryota > Metazoa > Chordata > Amphibia > Anura > Hyperoliidae > Hyperolius > Hyperolius riggenbachi. The sequence continues at coordinate 318,567,893 of NC_090651.1, forward strand.
AATGAACAACATATCAGCACAAAATAAACGCAATGTGGGCAACATGTCAGCATTCCCCATGAAAATCAATAGGTGAATTTTGATTGGCTGTTGTAGGCTCCACCCACATTTCTGAATAATAATCCCAGGCACCCAGTGGCCAATTGTGTCACGTTTGGGAACCCTGCCATGTAAAAAATTAAGCTTCTGGCACCGCACACTTTTTGTAACCTTGACATATAGTCACTCAATTACCAAGTTTATCAGCTTTGGGGTCCTTGGTATCAATACTTTGTATATCTGATTGGCTATTTGTGACTCCAACCCTTTCTGAATTTGAACCCCAGTCACCCAGTAACCAATTGTACCAGAGTTGAGGCATATGCTTTTAACAGTATAAGAATGGTAGCAGTTTAAATATTCCCTTTGAAAATCAAAAGTTGAATTTTTATTGGCTGTTGTAGGCTCCACCCACTTTCCAAAATCTTAATCTCATTCATCCAATGACCAACTGTGCAAGATTTGACAACCTTGCCATTAACAGTGTAAAAATAGCTGCAGTTTATATTTTCCCAGCAAAATTTGTTTTTGGCTCCGCCCACATTGTGTAACCTTGTCACACAGTCACTCAATGACCAATTTTGTGAGCTTTCAGGTTCCTGGCATCAAAAATGTGTGAATGGAAGCAGTTTATCCAGCAAAGAAATCTGTATTGCTGTCTGTGGCCCCGCCCCTTTAGTGAATTTGGACCCCAGTCACCCAATGACTGCCTGCAGCAAGTCTGAAGCCTCTGCCATAAACAGTGTAAGAATGGCAGCAGTTTAAATATCCCCCTTTAAATGCAATAGGTGAATTTTGATTGGCTGTTGTAGGCTCCACCCACTTTCCTAAATCGTAATCTTATTCACCCAGTGACCAAGTGTGGCGAGTTTGAGAACCCTGCAAATAACAGTGTAAGAATGGCTGCAGTTTACATTTTCCCATTTAAAATGAATGGCTGCATTTTGATTGGCTGTTTTATGCTCCGCCCACTTTTCCTGGATTTGTAACTTCGGTCACCAAGTGACCAACTGTGCCAAGTGTGGGGATTCTGGCTTGATTACTGTGAGAATGGCAGACTTTTACATTTTTTTCCATTGACTTGAATGGGTGAAATCTGATTTGCTGTTTGTAGCTCCGCCCGGGTGTGCAGGGGGGCCGCGAGACCCCCAGAACCTATCATCCCAGGTAGTAAGGGATCTGTGTACCAAATTTCGTTCAAATCGGTCCAGCCGTTTTCGAGTGATCGCGGCACATACACACACACACACACACACATACACACACACACACACACACACACATATACATCCGATTTTATATATATAGATATATTTCTATACTAAAAATGTGTTTGATTGACTCTAAACTTTATTCCCATCCTTTAAAATTGATATATTGCTCATTTTAAAATGTTACTATGAAGGAAAATGAACCAGGATAGAAAGGACCAGTGTGGTTTGACACTACTATTTACAAAAACCTACTGAATTACTGCTGTTGTTTCATGTTATAGCAGGGACTGGTGGAGTCAAGGACTAAAAAAAAATATCTTGCTTTAAACACCTGAACTTAGAGGTATATGGAGGCTGAGCGCGCCGCACCAAAAAATGGGCATGTCCATGACATTGTATGGGCGGAGCTAACGTAATGATGTAACAGCGAGGCATAAGGAAGCAGTGTTTACGCCATAATGTGGTCAAACGAGGATTCGCATCATGGGTGTGCAGAAACTGTGTGATGCTATATAATAGTACTGTATACCGTAACCCCAAAAGCAGCAAACATAGCCAACTATGACCATTAAATAATAAATGCAGCAACAGTTACCCCAGACACCAGAAAATAAATGCAATGTGGGCAACATGTCAGCACAAAATAAGCGCAATGGGCAACATGGCAGCATAAAATAAACGCAATGTGGGCAACATATCAGCACAAAATAAACACAATGGGCAACATGTCAGCACAAAATAAACGCAATGGGCAACATGTCAGCACAAAATAAACGCAATGTGAGAAACATGTCAGCACAAAATAAACGCAATGTGGGCAACATGTCAGCACAAAATAAACGCAACGGGCAACATGTCAGCACAAAATAAACGCAATGGGCAACATGTCAGCACAAAATAAACACAATGGGCAACATGTCAGCACAAAACAAACGCAATGGACAACATGTCAGCACGAAACAAACGCAATGGGCAGCATGTCAGCACAAAACAAACGCAATGTGGGCACATTTCACCTGGAAAAAAAGTATTTACACACCTGACAGAAGTCTTCTCTCGCTCCCGGCCGGCCTCTGATGCGCTGCTCCCCGGACCATCTTCCTCCTCCTGCAATCTCCCACGCTGACAGGCAGGCAGGGCTACGGCAAGATGGCGCCCGAAGCCCTGTACTGGAGACACAAATAGTCTCCAGTACAGGGCTTCGCCGGACGCCATCTTCCTGTAGCCCTGCTCTGCCTGCCGGAGGAATATGCAGGCTGCTGGAGCGGGGCTGTGGGGAATGAACTGGTGCAGCGTCTATGAGACGCTGCAGCCAGTTCATGCAATGGACGGTGGGTGGCCAGAGTCCCGAGGCCGGGACGTTCCGCAGCTAAAAGCGGGACGTTTTCCGGGACCTCATGCAGCCTGGGACAGTGGACCCCGAAGGCAAGACGCGTCCCGGGTAAATCGGGACGTATGGTCACCGTAACTTTAGGCAGATTTTGTTTATTGTATTGTCAACAAACAAGGGCAAATCTCCCTCCCCTATTGTTTTTTTGCAACATTTTTGTAATTATAGAACATTTTTAATTGTCATACTTATGTTGTACATTCTTTATCTTATGCACCCTGCCTTGTACAGCATTACAGAAGATGATGGCGCTATAAAATCAATAGTCATAACAGCAGAAATCGTTTCAACAATTGATCGAGATGCCACCACCGCTAGCTTTGTACCCATCGTTGCAGTACGGAACTCTGCGGTCGTCCATCCCCCGCTACTCTTGTTTGTGCCCAGTGTGATCGTGTGCAAAAATAGCAACGTATAGATTATGTATTTGTAGATATTCTAGTGCCGTGTTTTTCTTCTCATAAACCGAAGGTCTGTCTGCTTCGCCGGCCAGGGGCTTATGCTGAGCAGCCATGTAATTGCTTTGATTTGAAGTCCCATAGCATAAAAGATTAATTTGTAAATTAATTAATGTTGTCTGTGTATTATGTTTTATAGACCCTTATAAACGTCTGTGATTGTGAATTGCATTATGTCTCTTAAGTGGAATAAGCATTGATCATGTCTGAACTGCGGGACATCGAAGACAGAAGAACATGTTTCCATTATCAGATGCTTAATGCATTACAGGTCTCATGCCTCATTTACTGCCAGGACCGGAGATCCCCAGACATAAGTGTCCCTGCTAAACTGACCCGGGTTTATTAAATACCCTCTATGAGTCGGCAAAGGTTTGCTTTAACTGCTTGGCCATAACCTGGGTTTACAAAAATTAGGAAAATGGGGAACAAAGGACTCAATAAGCGTGTATGTCCAAAAAAGACTCACTGTGTGGTCACTTTTATTTGTGCATTAGAAAACGTTAAAGTGCAAACTCAAATGAGCATCTAGTAAAAATAACTGACAGATCTGTCAATTCATTAAAAACATCTTGACCGGCCCACACTCCATGCCATTCACACACCACCTACAGCTAACTGCTTACAGAATGTCACTAGACTCAACCTATTAGCTTTTAGCAACAGTCCAGAGACATATCATCATTATAATCCAGATTACGTTTCTTGTACTCTCTGCACCAAGCAAAGGACGATAAGCAAGGTCTAGATGTAATGTCTAAGTGCTTCTCACACCACACAAGTTTGTTACAGTCCAAAACTGCAGCAACGTGTAAAGGCTCATACACACAGGGCACAACTGTCGCCACAAACACGTGGCACACGCATGTCTGGGCGACAGTTGCCCTGTGTGTATGAGGCGCGCACCCCGAACTGTCACCGGAGACAGCAGTTGCCGTGTGATTGAAAAGTTCAATCGCCGGCAACTTCTGTCTCCGCAACTGTCGCTAGTCCACCATGCGTACTGTGTGTGTATGTGCGGACTAGCGACTGCTACCCACAGCCAGAAGGGAGCTTCCGGCGGGGGGACGAAACTTTCGGCGACAGCTTCCGCCGCGTCTCTGCCTGATGTGCAGAGACGTGTAGACAGCTGTCGCTCAGGCGGAGCTGTCGCCGAGCTGTTGCACACACGTCATCTGTGTGCTAGCAACAGCAACAATGGTGCCCCGTGTGTATGAGCCTTAACACTGGCGTGCAGGCAGGGTCCAGGATCACACTATTCGATCAAACTGTCCTGTCACAACTCAATCGCAGTTGCTAGCCGAGACTGGACTTTTGGATATTTGATCTCCAAAGTCATGCTGCATAGTCATACGCCAGGTATATATTGCAGTAGCCCACACAAAACATGTGTGACATGTGTAACCATATCAAACTCGGTGCTGTGGTTGTCAGACAGTAGTCTCTCACCCCACCGCTGAACGACTGCCTCAGTGTCTCGTCTCTGGGTACAGCTAGATCCACCAAGCAGGATTCAAAGCTCATAACCTGGGTTTATACATAAAAAAGTAATGGCTGCGGTCGAGTACATGTGCCTCAAGGGCTTATCTGGGCAATATAGCGTCCATAGCAAACACTGAAATTGCACTCCCACCCCACGAATACTAATAGTGCTCGGATACCCCCAATCATGGATTAGAGTAAATCCGATCACGGTAGTATCAAAATCCAGATACGCCGTGATTGGGATCCGGACTTGATGCCCAATTCGAATTCGACTCAGATTTTAACCGTGATTAAAAGTGATATCTGGGATCACGGCCGTGATCACAATTTGACTTTAACGGTTAATAGCAAAGGCAAATGCCAAATTTGCCAGATCTGTTAAGAACAGTGGGAACAAGAGAAAAAATGTTTGCAAAAAGACCTTATAGTTTTTGAGAAAATCGATTTTAAAGTTTCAAAGGAAAAAATTATACATTTAAATGCGGTAAATACATTAACTGTCATTTACCGCATTTGAATGTAAACTTTTCTTCTTTGGCAAATTTGGTGTTTCTAGCATATAAGGGGGCTTTGCTATTAACCGATAAAGTCGGCAGGTTTTTAATCACGAATACCGGCTAGTGATCACAAGTAACTCATGATCACGAGTCGGGTAACGAGAGCAATCATGAGTGCATTCGCGGTCGGCATTCGTGATCAAGAGTGAAAAAAACCGACTAGTGATCATGAGTTTCTCGTGATCACAAGGAACTGACTAGCACCGCTACTAACAGTTAGCCAGATGTGCCAGTCAGTATTGTATGGCCAGAAATGCCCCCATTATTAGGACAGAGGTGTTCCTCCAGGATAGGTATCCAGAGGTTTCCTACCCAGTATAGGTTAGCCAGAGGTGGCCAGTATAAGTAGTGTAGGTAGTGAGAGGTGACCCCAATCCCCCCCCCCCCCTTTCCACCTAAGCACCTCTTAGTATAAATAGCCACCATCTGTCCCCCATTGGGGCATTGCATTGGTGTCCATGGGCTCTCCATTGCTCACCTCAGACCACCGGCAACCGAAGAGAGAGAGAGGGCCCACAATACCGTGTGTGGCACACCTCACATGATGGAAGTGGCCAATTATGTCACTTCCACATGTGTAATGCTTCATGTCAGCACTCACTGTGCACCCTCTCTCCCTCTCTTCTATTGCTGCTGATCTGAGTGATGGGGTGCCACTCAGACAGTCATGGTGGCACAGCACAGAGGCAGGCAATAGCGCCCGTAGCGCTGTGTCGCCCATGGCAGTAGCCATGCCTGCACCCCTCTAGATACGCCACTGATGTGCCTGCAATAACTCATTATTGATATTAAAGGAAATTTGAAGTGAGAGGGATATGGAGGCTTAAATATTTATTTACTTTTAAACAATGCAGACTGCTTGGCAATCCTGCAGATCCTCTGTCCCTAATAATTTTAGCCATAAACCCTGAACAAACATGCAGATCAGATGTTTCTGACAAAAAATTGACAAGATTAGCTGTATGTTTGTTTCAATTTTTTAGAATAAATTTGGCAGTCTCCATATACTTCTCACTTCAGGTTCCCTTTAAAGGGAACCTAAACTGAGAGGGATATGGATGTTTCCTTTTAAACAATACCAGTTGCTGGGCAGTCCTGCTGATCTCTTTGGCCGCAGCAGTGGCTGAATCACACACCTGAAACAAGCATGCAGCTAATCCAGTCAGAGCACCTGATCTGCATGCTTGTTAAGGGGCTGTGGCTAAAAGTATTAGAGACACAGGATCAGCAGGAGAGTCAGGCAACTGGTATTATTTTAAAAGGAAAAATGTATATCCTTCTCAGTTTAGATTCCCTTTAACAAAAAGTTAAATACTTACCTCAAAGTGGGAAGCATCCGGATGGTCCATAGCTTCCGGCATCCTCCTGCAGCACACCATTCCTGCGTCAGGACGCTCTTAACCATATGACTCAGCGCAAGTCCAAAAGGTTTCTTTGGGCACCTTCCTAGCCGTAGACCAGCGCAATAAAATTGGGCAGGCACAAGTAAGGGCTGCACATGCCCAGTAGAATGAAGGGTTCGTGCATGGAGCCATAGCAATTCTATGTCAATGCAGTCTATGGCGGTGCAGGAATCCCGGTGATGTACTTCCTGTCCAGCAGGGAGTATGTCACTGAACAGGGGCGGGACTATGCATACGACCCTGTCAGCGCATTTTGTCACAGGCTCATTTGAATTGCAGATGTGTGTGGTGCGTTGATGCCGAGGCTGGTTCACCTGCCGTGGGATCATCGCAACGCACAAGTTTGAAATCAGCCTGAAGGATCAGCAGAGCTGCCAGGCAATTGTTATTGTTTAAGAAAAAAAAATATGGCAGCCTCCATATTCCTCTCACTTCAGGTTCCCTTTAAGGATTGGTTCACACCTAAATGTGTACAGTTCCCTTCCAGTCCTTTCATGTCCTGTCAGTTTTGCATTAGTTTTCTATCAGTTTGGAATGGAATTGTACACCTTTAATGTGTGAACCCAGCCTTACAATTCAGGAGTACTTTGTTCACATTAGCAAACGCGGACGGCCGTGCGTTCGGAACGCAACGCGTACAAATGCACGCCATCCGCGTTTGTATGCGTTGTGTGGCTGATCCCATTCACTGAAAGTGAATGAGACAGCCGCGCGTTTTGGGAAAAAATGCATGCAAGATGCTTTCCCGGACCGCACAGGTCCAGAACGCATGCACTGTGAACATCAGACAGTGCACTCTATGCGGATGGGAACGCGTGCAGTGTGAACATCAGACAGTGCACTCTATGTGGATGGGAACGCGTGCAGTGTGAACATCAGACAGTGCACTCTATGCAGGTGAGAACGCGTGCAGTGTGAACGGGGCCTAAAGGATAGATTAGCTTAAGACAGCATATAAAGTTTTACTTACCTTAGGCTTCTTCCAGCTACTATAATTCTGTGTTCCTCACAGCAGTTCCGCTGTCATCAAGTCTTCTGCTGTCACCACTATAATGGCTGTCACCACCTAGCCAGATCAGTGGCTTCTGCGCATGCACGAGTTGCTACGGAGGTGCAATCATCAGCCGCCCGTTACAGAGGTTACAGCCGAAGACTCGATGACAAGAAACACACAGACTTCGAGCTGGAAGAAGCACAAGGTAAGTAAACGTTTATATGTTGTGTTCAGTTACTGTATCTCAAACACTTTATCATTATAGCCTCAGATTATATTGCCAAGGCTTAATTCATGGTCTTTTTATAAAGAACCTAAACTGTCGCAAAGAAAAAGAGTTTCACTTACCTGGGGCTTCTACCAGCCCCCGCAGCCATCCTGTCCCGCGCCAGTCCTCCGTTCCCCCGCTGCGGCTTTGTTTCACTTCTGCCGACAGACTACTTGGCGGTCCACTGCGCCTGCACAGCCCTGTCCGTGTGCATCCTCGTACGCGTTCACGGCAGCCAGAGCATCCTGCGCAGGTGTAGTAAGAGAAAACCTCGCACTGTGCCTGCACAGGACGCTCTCGCCGACGTGAGCACGTACGAGGATGCAAGCGGCCAGGGCCATGCAGGTACAGTGGACCGCCAACTAATCAGTCGGCAGAACTGAAACTAAGCCGCGATGGGGGAAAGGAGGATCGTTGAGGATCGGCGCTTGACGGGACAGCGGCGGGGGGCTGGTAGAAGCCCCAGGTAAGTGAAACTCTTTTTCTTTGCGACGGTTTAGGTTCCCTTTAAGGAATGAATAAGTGAAATCTATTCCCCTTGGGAGATTTTTTTTTAAGGGTTCACTATACATTTTTACCCAATTTAACTGATCTCATTCAGAACACTGGCGAAACTGTCTGTGGAATGTATCTGCTGCTCTACCTGTCATGTTCTTATCCTCATTAAATAACTTGCTCTTTTAAGCGTTCAGTCTAGTTCAAAGGCATTTCATTTAATTGCAGACAGACTTTCAACAGATTATTATAAAGACACCCGTGTACTGTGTAATCTGAAACGCTACAAATGTTCTCAATATCAAAGGAGGGAAGGAAGATACACATTTGTATCAGTTTAACTTCTTTCAGACAGCAGTACTTGCAGAGACCTCAGCGTCCTGGTTCTGTGAGCTTTGCCCTGCCCTCTGCCAGGAGACCAGAGTAAAGCATCTTGGTCTTGGCGTGAGGGAGGTGTGGCCAGTGTCTATTTGCAAATTAAAGGCCAACTAATGCCAAAAGGTGCCCATACATTACTCCATTTGCAGCATCGTTATATGGACGATTTGATCATGATGATCGAATTAGACTGGGATCGATGCCGCAACATGGCCACCCAATTGATGGTTTGGTTAGATTTGTGGCTGGAATTGATCATAACAATTGATCCAGAATGTTAGAAACATCTCACTCAAAATTATGCAGAAGAACAGAGGCGCCAAAAGGAGGGGGAAACAGGAGGGAAAGAGGCTTCAGCCAATCAGGCTGCATTAGTTAGGTCTGAAGGGAAGTAGAGAAGCAAAAAAAGGACAACCCAGCATGCCCTGCAACTTCCTTTTTTGTGTACCAAATATTGTGTGTACCAAATAAGAATCAGGTAAACTGGGGAACGATCATTTATCAACAAGAAAAGTAATAGTGATTTTTAACTTTTGGATTGCCCGGTTAGCATCCTTATTACTTGTTTACCAGATAAAAATAAAGAATTGATTTTTCATTTTATGCCCGACAGTTACTCTTTAAAGTGGACCTGAACTCTTGCACAGGACAGAACGTAAACAATGAAATGCACCCTGTATGTAATTAGAGAGTTCCCACACAATCCTCCTTCTGCCCCTGCCTGGGACCCTCCTGCACATCTCGGATGAGATCCTCTTTATTCATGAGTGCGGTCTTGCTTTGCTGCACCTTCTTGAGCATGGTCGCGCTTGCGCAGTTGCACAAAGCTCCGGCTTACTGTGCATGCATGGCCGTGCTAGTACTGGGCAGTATGGCCACGCTTGTGCTTGAAGAGGAGCATGGTCGCGAGCTTGAAATCCATCAAGGGCTTGTCTGATTTCTTTGGGGAGTCTGTGCTCGACAATGGATAGCGTGAGGAGCCTCCAGAGGATCCAGATGCTTCCCTCTTCTTAGTTAAGTATTTGATTTTTTGACCTGAGGTTTGTCTCAGATCAAGGCCATAACTACAAATCGTGGGGCCCCCCAGGCAAAACTTTGATGGGGTCCCCACTGTTGACACCCTTACTCTTGCCTACCCCTGGTGACTCTCACAGCGTGGAGGCCCCTCTTGCAAAGGTCTTAAAGGGGAACTTCAGCCTAAACAAACATACTGTCATCAAGTTACATTAGTTATGTTAATTAGAATAGATAGGTAATATAATCTCTTACCCACCATGTTTTAAAAGAACAGGCAAATGTTTGTGATTCATGGGGGCTGCCATCTTTGTCATGGGGGCAGCCATCTTTTTGGTTGAAAGGAGGTGACAAGGAGCAGGAGACACAGTTCCAACTGTCCTGTGTCCTGATAACCCCTCCCAGCTGCACGCGCTAGGCTTCAAATGTCAAATTCAAAATGTAAAAAGAAATCCCATCATGCTTTGCACAGCATCAGGGGAAAAAAGCCCGGGCAGTTTTCTTCTGTGCAGCTAAAAATGAGGCTTGTATAAGAGAAACAAAGTTCTGATGCTGTGAAACTGTTAAAGAAACACCAGGCCTTTTCAGTGCTGCTGAGTCGATTTTTAGTCCGGAGGTTCACTTTAAGGATAACTCATATATTGGTGGGGGCTAGTGTAAACCAGGCCTCTAGTCTCTCTTCAGGCCCTAGGCACCTGCCTAGGTTTGCCTTGTGGATGATCAGACTCTGTCCAGAGGCTTCCCTTTTGATTTTTGATCTGAGGTTCTCTTTAAAAGGAACCCAAGTGAGAGGAATATGGAGGCTGACATATTTATTTCCTTTTAAACAATACAAGGTGCCTGGCTGTCCTCCTGATCCTGTGTCATCAGGAGTACTCTGACTCAGCTATTACTGGATTAGCCATATGCTTGTTCCAGGGTTTTGACTCAGACACTATTTATGCCAGAAGATCAGCAGGACTGCCAGGCAACTGGCATTGTTTACAAGGAAATAAATATGGCAGCCTCCATATCCCTCTCACCTCCGATTCCCTTTAGGCAGATACCTTGTTTTGGCTGGTGAATCTTCCTTGCCAAAATTCTGCCTATGGAGAAAATGTGTTTATAACAGTGTTGCATCGCATCCCTTTAATTACAGACACATATGAATTATACAGGTTTCGTGGCCAGGCGGATGCAGTGAAGACTGATTATTTGTAGGTAGCCCCAGAACCTGTATAACTTAGATGTGTCAGTAATTGAAGGGATAAGTTAGCAACACTGGTTTATAAGGAACATAAAATAACAAAAGAATACATCACAGACCCCTCTTATTTGTTACTTGGAAATTCTCTTTAATATTTGTTTTTTGAAACACATGAAGACATTAAGGTGACATTAGTTCCATGCCGTAAATTGTGTTCTGAAGCTACCTTCCCGACACGATGTGGTTTGAAGATGCAGACACAGAACAAGCAGACATTCTCGTGTACGGAGGTTGCCTTCATTTGCGTAAACGCGCTCTTTGATTCTGCATAGCTGAGGCTGGTGTAGTTGCTAAGCAGATCCAATTAGATTCCGGTGAGTAAGAAAGTGACAAAAAGCCTATGTGACAGAATGAGGCAGCGGGGCTTGCCAGAGGATGGAGCAGAGATCCTACTGACCTCCTGCATCAGGCTCAACCTGTACATCTCCATGCAGATCTTCAGCACATTACAAAATCCTGAGGACACTGGGGACCTGCAGTGATCGGCCAATACTCACTGGAGTGGTTTTTACTTGTTTGCTATTAGGTGGCAATCGTCTCCAAACCTCACCTTGGTCATAGCAATCCATAGCGATGAGGCATTGTTGTTTTTTATAGGCATTTCATAGAACATTATAGTAAATAAATTATGTATTAATTTGTTTTTTTAATAAATAATACTGTAGGTTTTGAAAAATAAAATAAAAAAATATCTGCTGCACTAATAGATACTTAGCAGCCTTTAGATGCCTGCTTAACCTGCTGGGTGTTCTGATTATGCGCAGCCGCACAGCTTTTTTATACCTAATTTTTTTTTTTAATCATGTAGCTAGCCTAGCGCTAGCTACATGATACCCCCCTCCCTTCCGTTTCCCACCCACCCTTCCGATCGCCGCCGGCGCCCATGCCCGTCAGGAAATCCCGTTCTGAATGGGATTTCCTTGAGGGAATGACGTCATCGACGTCGTGACGTCATAGGGAGTCCCGATCCACCCCTCAGCGCTGCCTGGCACTGATTGGCCAGGCTGCGCACGGGGTCTGGGGGGGGGGCTATTACGCGGGGGGTATCGGCGGCAAGCGGCGGCAATCAGAGAAACACGCAGCTAGCAAAGTGCTAGCTGCGTGTTTCAAAAAAAAAAAAAAATATTCAAATCGGCCCAGCAGGGCCTGAGCGGTGGCCTCCGGCGTCTCTGGACGAGCCTAGCTCATCCAGTACGCTAGGGAGGTTAAAGGACTTCCGAGGCGAATAAGGTAAAAAAAGTTAAATACCTATTCTGTTTTATGACCCTTGGGGGACGCCATCCGCACCCCCCCCTTTAATTCCGCGGCGTTTCTATTGCAATGTCCAGGCTCGGGGGGTCCCGACCCAATCCCTCGGGTCGTCCTTAGCTTCCCCATTAAAGATGGCCGTCAGGTCCGGCCTCGGCTGTGCAGTTCTCATAGCCGCAAGTGCAGCTGTGCAGCTCTACGTCCTCCCCCAGCTCCGACCTCTTTACCGGCAGTATCGCGTGTTTTATGTACGCAAGACTGCTGGTAAAGAGGTCGGAGCTGGGGGAGGGACGTAGAGCTGCGCAGCCGCACTTGCGCCTATGAGAACTGCACAGCCGAGGCCGGACCTGGCGGCCATCTTTAGTGGGGAAGCTAAGGACGACCCGAGGGATTGGGTCGGGACCCCCCCGAGCCTGGACATTGCAATAGAAACGCCGCGGAATGAAAGGGGGGATGCGGATGGCGTCCCCCAAGGGTCATAAAACAGAATAGGTATTTAACTTTTTTTTATCTTATTCGCCTTGTAAGTCCTTTAAGCCTGGTACACAAGTTCAAATAGAATTGGCCAATCACTGACCAATTTTACCACCTCCATGTAGTATGAGAGCTTACCTACACAATCTGATCAAAGTATTAAAAATCTGTTGGCCTTCAAACTACATGGAGGTGATAAAATTGGTCAATCATTGGCCAATGACTGACCATCTGAAGCAAGATGGAGGCCATCATATAGTCAGGGGGCTAATGTTATTCTTGTTATTTGTATTCAGTGTCTTTCCAATGATCCTTCATGGCATTTCCCTTTTAACATTTTTTTTTTCCGAGATACAGCATGGTGGTGGTTAGCATTCTCACTCTCACCTTGCACTTTAGCACTCTCACTCTCACCTTGCAGCACTGGGTCCCTGGTTTGAATCCCAGCCTATCCATGCTTCCTGCATGGACTTTGTATGTCCTCCCCGTGTCTGTGTGGGTTTTCTCCGGGCACTCCAGTTTCCTCACACATCCCAAAAACATACTGATAATTGGCTTCCCCCTAAATTGGCCCTAAACTCCAAAAGGTAAGGATTAGATTGTGAGCCCCTCTGAGGACAGTGAAATGACAAGACTATCTACTCTGTATAGTGCTGCGGAAGATGTTGGTGCAGTGAACTTACAGCGAACCTGAAGTGAAAAGAAACCCCAGACACTTACCTAAGAAGAAGGATCCTCGTAACCTTCTGGAGACCACTGCCAGTGCCCAGGGCCCTCTCTTGTAAATCACAATTGTGCTATTCTTTATGCTTGAGCCACGGCTCCACCTGCATGCCTGCTGCATCAACTCAGTAGCAAGGAGCCCCTTACTTGTGCAGCGCCAATACGGCTGCGGTCATTCATGAAGAGGAGCGCAGCAATGTAACATATCCGACAAGCTCTTTCAGAGGTCCACATGCGACAACAGTGGGGTCCAAGAAGACATGGGAAGCCTCTGCAGAGACTTCCCTCTAACGTAAGTAATCTGTTTGTTTTTTTTAGGGGGAGTGAGGTTTGCTTTGGATACACTTTAACATTTAATCTCTTGATACAGTTTTTGTTACCTAACCGTGGGAGCCATGGATCTCCTGGCAGGGTAATCTGGGCTTGCCATTTGTGTTGCTCTCTCTCTATGGTCCTCCTTGTCATCTTCACCGTATAAGCCTTAAAGGACATCAGGTGTGAAAATTAACTTATGAGAAAAATAATTGTATCTATCTTCAGTCACCTAAAAATAACTTTTTATAGATATCCCACGGTTTTATTTTATATTTAAATCTAGTTTTTACTGTTTCATTGTCTCTGCTCAATGACACCTTCATTGAAGTATGTCAGAGCTCAAATCTATGAATTATTGACCCTTTTTATCTATTTCCTGCTCTCAGAAGCCATTTACTGACAGGAAAGTGTTTTATGGCCATAATTACTTATCAGTGAGGGTTAAGGCCCATACACACGTCGGTTTTCTGCGAACGACGGGTCGTTTGAACGTCCCGTCGTTCGCCCGCTAAATCGGGCGTGTGTACAGACTATCGTTCGTTTGATAAGAGTGAGTTTGAGCAATCCGCCCGGCGGATCGCTCAAACTCACTCTTATCAAATGGACGATAGTCTGTACACACGCCCGATTTAGCGGGCGAACGACGGAACGACGGGACGTTCAAACGGCCCGTCGTTTGCGGAAATCCGACGTGTGTATGGGCCTTTATGCTATAGTCTGACCCAGTCCGACCCTGTCCCGACCCGGACAGAAACTCTTACTTGCATACCTGATGTTCAACTTTTTCAGGTAGGAAAAAAAGAAGGAACACAGCCTGGTTATTTGTGTGCTTGGCAGTGTACATGTCTATCTCATCATGTCACATGTCACCTCGGTTGTCCTTTAAGTTGACTGTCCTGCTGCTATTGCAGTTTGGAGTACGGGAGCCGAGACGACCAACCTGTTTGCACTTTTGAAATGACTGAATCCTCTATGCTTTACATTTCTCTGTTCCTCCCCCTATACTGAAATCTTTGACCCTATTGATGGGTGGAATTGTTGGCCCACAGGCAGAAGTGTGACTCACCCTTGGGCCATATGTACTGTATCTCCACCTAAACCTTTAAAGGACAACTGTAGTGAGAGTGATATGGAGTCTGCCATGTTTATTTCCTTTTAAGCAATACCAGTTGCCTGGCAGTCCTGCTGATCCTCTGCCTCTAATACTTTTAGCCATAGAGCCTGAACAAGCATGCAGTAGATCAGGTATTTCTGACATTAGTGTCAGATCTGACAAGATTATCTGCATGCTCATTTTTGGTGGGATTCCGACACTACTGCAGCCAAATAGATTGATAGGACAGCCAGGCAACCGGTATTGTTTAAGTGGAAATAAATAGGGCAGCCTCCCTATCACTCTCACTTAAGTTTTTTGTTTTTCTTATATTTGCATTGCTCTTTACTGCTGTTAGCCCCTTGGTGGGCTTTATAAAAGGAATGAGATGAAATGGGGCCCTAGGGAAGATAGCAGTTTTTGCCCACTGCTGATGATCACTTGGCTTTTTTAGTAAGATTTGGTGGGGCTAGCATCCACCCGGCCCCTAAACCCTCCCCAGGCCCTAGGCAACTGCCTGAGATTTCTTTGTGGATATTCCAGCTCTGGTGGGCTCTATTGACGTTGTTGATTTTTTTTTCATGTGTTGAAGATTTCAATAAAAACCTTTTAAAACTAACATCATATCTCCTTAAAAAAACGATTGTACAGTGTGTGCGCATCATTAGTTATCTCCATAGCAGCCGGGGGATTCTGGCTTTCCTCCTCCCACACGGTGCGGAGTCTTCCCAGACACTGATTAATGAGGCCCTACATTCTCTCAGCCTTACCTCAGGTACTTACCTCTGTCCTCTGCTTTTCAGCTCCCCTTTGCGGATTTAGCGTTTAATGAATGGCACTGCGTTCCTAGAAGTAGGTTACGCCTTTATTTAGCCATCGCTGTATCCATTTCATGTGCAGGTAACTTGGCTTGGAGTTGTCTCCTCTCCCTGCTCGTGTAATTGTACTGCACTGTAACGTGCGGCTGTAACCACACATTATCGCGCCTTGCAACTGCTTCTCTGCGCTCTGCACTGAATGAACTATAATTCTGTTACGGAACGTCCAGGGCGACCACAAGCAAGAAGCAGGCACTGAGTGCAGGCAGGGGAGAGGCCAGGATTCCAATGCTGAGCTCAGAAAGCAGGTTGTACATGTCATGTGACTTCTATCATGCAAGATCATGGATGTGAACCTCTCATGACAGTAATTGCCAACCTGATAGATGAAGAATGAGCAGTGCCCTCAAGTGTCAGTATATATCATCATCAGCCAGGCTAACATGAACCAAGATAACCCTCCAAATGCATGCTGACTATATTTTTTAAGTTTTATACGGATTTAACCTCTTGAGGACTGCAGGGCTAAACCCCTCTAGTGACCAGGCCATTTTTAGTAAAATTGGCCACTGCAGCTTTAAGGCAAAGCTGCAGGGCCGCACAATACAGCACACAAGTGATTCCCTCCCCTTTCTTTTCTCCCCACCAACAGAGCTCTCTGTTGGTGGGGTCTGATCAATCCCCCATGTTTTTTGTTTATTTTTAATCAATAGTTATGTCCGTGTTTTTTTCACAAAAACCCCTGTTTCTTTAAATGTATTCCCTCCCTACCCACAGCCAGCCAATTACAGCGATCGGCTGTAATAGGCTTCTGCCTATGAGAGCCGATCGCTCTCTTGTCCCCCAGGGGGACAGAGTGTGACACGGCTGTCCCCAGTACAGCTGCCGATAGCAGTGCTGTACATAGAAATAGACGGTGATCACGCCATCTAACAGTCTCCCGAGCGGCTATTGCGGGGAGACTGAAGGCGGGGCGGAGCTCCGCCCTCCGAGCATGAGATGCGTGCGCAGCGTGCGCGCGATCTCATGCAGATTACAGCCCCAGGACTTTACGCCAATCGGCGTTAAGCGGTCCTGGGGCTGCCACCGCGGCCACGCCCATCGGCGTGACGCGGGCGGCAAGAGGTTAAAGAGAAACAAAATGTAAAACTTCCTCTCTGTTCTAAAGGATTAGCCACAGCATGATAACCTTCATGGAAAAAAAAAACATAATTTATAGAAATCCTAAAAATAACAACCTGAAGTTTTAACTTAGTTTCACTTTGCAGGGAGCACTGAAAGGGTTAAGCCTCAGTGTTTACTGTATGGAGAGAGCTGCATTGGCAGAGCTACTGCAGTCTATTCACAGCTGCTGATAAGAACCACTTTGATGTGGCTAAACAAACACAGAACACAGCACAGTGGATTGCTTTAGCAACTCTGGAACTAAATATGGATTAAAGACTGTTGTGTGCTGTGCAAGAGTTCAGGTCCGCTTTAGGGTCTCATACACACTTTCAGCTTATGTCGCCTAAACCGATCATTTGTTTTCTGTTAGGCATGCTTCGAAGGTGTATGTAGAGTTGTTCCGCAATGCCCACTGACTTCTCCTTATCGATCACACATGCTGGAAAGTCATACCTGATAGCTACTTTTTTTCTCCACCATTTGTTCCTGTCTGAAATGTACAATGATGGTCATTTCAGATGATCATTACTGAACATGTGTACTTTGCATGAGTGTGATTTTAAAGTACGGCTTGATCAGTATTGCAATGTACTTGCATTTCTGATCTTAGCTCTGTTTTAAAATATTTTCATGATACCACAGCAGTGCTATGTGTCTATTCTCCTGTCTCCTCTGGCATGCCATGGCCTGGATCACCCCACTATACTGCAGCAGTGCTATGTGTCTATTCTCCTGTCTCTGCTGGCATGCCATGGCCTGGATCACCCCACTATACTGCAGCAGTGCTATGTGTCTATTCTCCTGTCTCCTCTGGCATGCCATGGCCTGGATCACCCCACTATACTGCAGCTGTGCTATGTGTCTATTCTCCTGTCTCCTCTGGCATGCCATGGCCTGGATCACCCCACTATACTGCAGCAGTGCTATGTGTCTATTCTCCTGTCTCCTCTGCAATACCATGGCCTGGATCACACCACTATACTACAGCAGTGCTATGTGTCTATTCTCCTGTCTCCTCTGACATGCCATAGCCTGGATCACCCCACTATACTGCAGCAGTGCTATGTGTCTATTCCCCTGTCTCTGCTGGCATGCCATGGCCT
The DNA here is from genome assembly GCF_040937935.1 of Hyperolius riggenbachi. Classification (NCBI taxonomy): domain Eukaryota; kingdom Metazoa; phylum Chordata; class Amphibia; order Anura; family Hyperoliidae; genus Hyperolius; species Hyperolius riggenbachi. Next base: position 318,585,775 of record NC_090651.1, read on the forward strand.
GGATCACCCCACTATACTGCAGCAGTGCTATGTGTCTATTCTCCTGTCTCCTCTGGCATGCCATGGCCTGGATCACCCCACTATACTGCAGCCGTGCTATGTGTCTATTCTCCTGTCTCCTCTGGCATGCCATGGCCTGGATCACCCCACTATACTGCAGCAGTGCTATGTGTCTATTCTCCTGTCTCCTCTGGCATGCCATGGCCTGGATCACCCCACTATACTGCAGCTGTGCTATGTGTCTATTCTCCTGTCTCCTCTGCAATGCCATGGCCTGGATCACCCCACTATACTGCAGCTGTGCTATGTGTCTATTCTCCTGTCTCCTCTGCAATGCCATGGCCTGGATCACACCACTATACTGCAGCAGTGCTATGTGTCTATTCTCCTGTCTCCTCTGGCATGCCATGGCCTGGATCACCCCACTATACTGCAGCAGTGCTATGTGTCTATTCTCCTGTCTCCTCTGCAATGCCATGGCCTGGATCACCCCACTATACTGCAGCTGTGCTATGTGTCTATTCTCCTGTCTCCTCTGCAATGCCATGGCCTGGATCACACCACTATACTGCAGCAGTGCTATGTGTCTATTCTCCTGTCTCCCCTGGCATGCCATGGCCTGGATCACCCCACTATACTGCAGCAGTGTTATGTGTCTATTCTCCTGTCTCCTCTGCAATGCCATGGCCTGGATCACACCACTATACTGCAGCAGTGCTATGTGTCTATTCTCCTGTCTCCTCTGGCATGCCATGGCCTGGATCACACCACTATACTGCAGCAGTGCTATGTGTCTATTCTCCTGTCTCCCCTGGCATGCCATGGCCTGGATCACACCACTATACTGCAGCAGTGCTATGTGTCTATTCTCCTGTCTCCTCTGGCATGCCATGGCCTGGATCACCCCACTATACTGCACTGTGTCTATTCTCCTGTCTCCTCTGCAATGCCATGGCCTGGATCACCCCACTATACTGCAGCAGTGCTATGTGTCTATTCTCCTGTCTCCTCTGGCATGCCATGGCCTGGATCACCCCACTATACTGCAGCCGTGCTATGTGTCTATTCTCCTGTCTCCTCTGGCATGCCATAGCCTGGATCACCCCACTATACTGCAGCAGTGCTATGTGTCTATTCTCCTGTCTCCTCTGGCATGCCATGGCCTGGATCACACCACTATACTGCAGCCGTGCTATGTGTCTATTCTCCTGTCTCCTCTGCAATGCCATGGCCTGGATCACCCCACTATACTGCAGCCGTGCTATGTGTCTATTCTCCTGTCTCTGCTGGCATGCCATGGCCTGGATCACACCACTATACTGCAGCAGTGCTATGTGTCTATTCTCCTGTCTCCTCTGGCATGCCATAGCCTGGATCACCCCACTATACTGCAGCAGTGCTATGTGTCTATTCTCCTGTCTCCTCTGGCATGCCATGGCCTGGATCACCCCACTATACTGCAGCAGTGCTATGTGTCTATTCTCCTGTCTCCTCTGCAATGCCATGGCCTGGATCACCCCACTATACTGCAGCAGTGCTATGTGTCTATTCTCCTGTCTCTGCTGGCATGCCATGGCCTGGATCACACCACTATACTGCAGCAGTGCTATGTGTCTATTCTCCTGTCTCCTCTGCAATGCCATAGCCTGGATCACACCACTATACTGCAGCAGTGCTATGTGTCTATTCTCCTGTCTCCCCTGGCATGCCATGGCCTGGATCACACCACTATACTGCAGCTGTGCTATGTGTCTATTCTCCTGTCTCCTCTGGCATGCCATGGCCTGGATCACCCCACTATACTGCAGCAGTGCTATGTGTCTATTCTCCTGTCTCCTCTGGCATGCCATGGCCTGGATCACACCACTATACTGCAGCAGTGCTATGTGTCTATTCTCCTGTCTCCTCTGGCATGCCATGGCCTGGATCACCCCACTATACTGCAGCAGTGCTCTATGTCTGTTCTCCTGTCTCCTCTGGCATGCCATGGCCTGGATCACACCACTATACTGCAGCAGTGCTATGTGTCTATTCTCCTGTCTCTGCTGGCATGCCATGGCCTGGATCACCCCACTATACTGCAGCAGTGCTATGTGTCTATTCTCCTGTCTCCTCTGCAATGCCATGGCCTGGATCACCCCACTATACTGCAGCAGTGCTATGTGTCTATTCTCCTGTCTCCTCTGGCATGCCATGGCCTGGATCACTCCACTATACTGCAGCAGTGCTATGTGTCTATTCTCCTTTCTCCTCTGGCATACCATGGCCTGGATCACACCACTATACTGCAGCAGTGCTATGTGTCTATTCTCCTGTCTCCTCTGCAATGCCATGGCCTGGATCACCCCACTATACTGCAGCAGTGCTATGTGTCTATTCTCCTGTCTCCGCTGGCATGCCATGGCCTGGATCACACCACTATACTGCAGCTGTGCTATGTGTCTATTCTCCTGTCTCTGCTGGCATACCATGGCCTGGATCACCCCACTATACTGCAGCCGTGCTATGTGTCTATTCTCCTGTCTCCTCTGGCATGCCATGGCCTGGATCACACCACTATACTGCAGCTGTGCTATGTGTCTATTCTCCTGTCTCCTCTGGCATGCCATAGCCTGGATCACACCACTATACTGCAGCTGTGCTATGTGTCTATTCTCCTGTCTCCCCTGGCATGCCATGGCCTGGATCACTCCACTATACTGCAGCCGTGCTATGTGTCTATTCTCCTGTCTCCCCTGGCATGCCATGGCCTGGATCACCCCACTATACTGCAGCTGTGCTATGTGTCTATTCTCCTGTCTCCTCTGGCATACCATGGCCTGGATCACACCACTATACTGCAGCAGTGCTATGTGTCTATTCTCCTGTCTCCTCTGGCATGCCATGGCCTGGATCACACCACTATACTGCAGCTGTGCTATGTGTCTATTCTCCTGTCTCCTCTGGCATGCCATGGCCTGGATCACACCACTATACTGCAGCAGTGCTATGTGTCTTTTCTCCTGTCTCCTCTGGCATGCCATAGCCTGGATCACACCACTATACTGCAGCAGTGCTATGTGTCTATTCTCCTGTCTCCTCTGGCATACCATGGCCTGGATCACACCACTATACTGCAGCAGTGCTATGTGTCTATTCTCCTGTCTCCTCTGACATGCCATGGCCTGGATCACCCCACTATACTGCAGCTGTGCTATGTGTCTATTCTCCTGTCTCCACTGGCATGCCATGGCCTGGATCACCCCACTATACTGCAGCTGTGCTATGTGTCTATTCTCCTGTCTCCTCTGACATGCCATGGCCTGGATCACCCCACTATACTGCAGCTGTGCTATGTGTCTATTCTCCTGTCTCCTCTGGCATGCCATAGCCTGGATCACCCCACTATACTGCAGCAGTGCTATGTGTCTTTTCTCCTGTCTCCTCTGGCATGCTATAGCCTGGATCACACCACTATACTGCAGCAGTGCTATGTGTCTATTCTCCTGTCTCCTCTGGCATGCCATAGCCTGGATCACCCCACTATACTGCAGCAGTGCTATGTGTCTATTCTCCTGTCTCCTCTGGCATGCCATAGCCTGGATCACACCACTATACTGCAGCAGTGCTATGTGTCTATTCTCCTGTCTCCACTGGCATGCCATAGCCTGGATCACCCCACTATACTGCAGCAGTGCTATGTGTCTATTCTCCTGTCTCCTCTGGCATACCATGGCCTGGATCACCCCACTATACTGCAGCAGTGCTATGTGTCTATTCTCCTGTCTCTGCTGGCATGCCATGGCCTGGATCACACCACTATACTGCAGCAGTGCTATGTGTCTATTCTCATGTCTCCTCTGCAATGCCATGGCCTGGATCACACCACTATACTGCAGCAGTGCTATGTGTCTATTCTCCTGTCTCCTCTGACATGCCATGGCCTGGATCACCCCATTATACTGCAGCAGTGCTATGTGTCTATTCTCCTGTCTCCTCTGACATGCCATGGCCTGGATCACCCCACTATACTGCAGCAGTGCTATGTGTATATTCTCCTGTCTCCTCTGCAATGCCATGGCCTGGATCACACCACTATACTGCAGCAGTGCTATGTGTCTATTCTCCTGTCTCCACTGACATGCCATGGCCTGGATCACACCACTATACTGCAGCAGTGCTATGTGTCTATTCTCCTGTCTCCTCTGGCATGCCATGGCCTGGATCACCCCACTATACTGCAGCTGTGCTATGTGTCTATTCTCCTGTCTCCTCTGCAATGCCATGGCCTGGATCACACCACTATACTGCAGCAGTGCTATGTGTCTATTCTCCTGTCCCTGCTGGCATGCCATGGCCTGGATCACCCCACTATAGTGCAGCAGTGCTATGTGTCTATTCTCCTGTCTCCCCTGGCATGCCATGGCCTGGATCACCCCACTATACTGCAGCCGTGCTATGTGTCTATTCTCCTGTCTCCTCTGGCATGCCATGGCCTGGATCACACCACTATACTGCAGCTGTGCTATGTGTCTATTCTCCTGTCTCCTCTGCAATGCCATGGCCTGGATCACCCCACTATACTGCAGCTGTGCTATGTGTCTATTCTCCTGTCTCTGCTGGCATGCCATGGCCTGGATCACACCACTATACTGCAGCAGTGCTATGTGTCTATTCTCCTGTCTCCTCTGCAATGCCATGGCCTGGATCACCCCACTATACTGCAGCAGTGCTATGTGTCTATTCTCCTGTCTCCTCTGGCATGCCATGGCCTGGATCACACCACTATACTGCAGCTGTGCTATGTGTCTATTCTCCTGTCTCTGCTGGCATGCCATGGCCTGGATCACACCACTATACTGCAGCTGTGCTATGTGTCTAGTCTCCTGTCTCCTCTGGCATGCCATGGCCTGGATCACACCACTATACTGCAGCAGTGCTATGTGTCTATTCTCCTGTCTCCTCTGCAATGCCATGGCCTGGATCACCCCACTATACTGCAGCAGTGCTATGTGTCTATTCTCCTGTCTCCCCTGGCATGCCATGGCCTGGATCACACCACTATACTGCAGCAGTGCTCTGTGTCTATTCTCCTGTCTCCTCTGGCATGCCATAGCCTGGATCACACCACTATACTGCAGCAGTGCTATGTGTCTATTCTCCTGTCTCCTCTGGCATGCCATAGCCTGGATCACACCACTATACTGCAGCAGTGCTATGTGTCTATTCTCCTGTCTCCTCTGGCATGCCATAGCCTGGATCACCCCACTATACTGCAGCAGTGCTATGTGTCTATTCTCCTGTCTCTGCTGGCATGCCATGGCCTGGATCAAACCACTATACTGCAGCAGTGCTATGTGTCTATTCTCCTGTCTCCCCTGGCATGCCATGGCCTGGATCACACCACTATACTGCAGCCGTGCTATGTGTCTATTCTCCTGTCTCCCCTGGCATGCCATGGCCTGGATCACCCCACTATACTGCAGCCGTGCTATGTGTCTATTCTCCTGTCTCCTCTGGCATGCCATAGCCTGGATCACCCCACTATACTGCAGCTGTGCTATGTGTCTATTCTCCTGTCTCCTCTGGCATGCCATGGCCTGGATCACCCCACTTTACTGCAGCAGTGCTATGTGTCTATTCTCCTGTCTCCTCTGGCATGCCATGGCCTGGATCACCCCACTATACTGCAGCAGTGCTATGTGTCTATTCTCCTGTCTCTGCTGGCATGCCAAGGCCTGGATCACACCACTATACTGCAGCAGTGCTATGTGTCTATTCTCCTGTCTCCTCTGGCATGCCATGGCCTGGATCACCCCACTATACTGCAGCAGTGCTATGTGTCTATTCTCCTGTCTCTGCTGGCATGCCATGGCCTGGATCACCCCACTTTACTGCAGCAGTGCTATGTGTCTATTCTCCTGTCTCCTCTGGCATGCCATGGCCTGGATCACCCCACTATACTGCAGCAGTGCTATGTGTCTATTCTCCTGTCTCCTCTGCAATGCCATGGCCTGGATCACCCCACTATACTGCAGCTGTGCTATGTGTCTATTCTCCTGTCTCTTCTGGCATACCATGGCCTGGATCACACCACTGTACTGCAGCAGTGCTATGTGTCTATTCTCCTGTCTCCTCTGGCATGCCATGGCCTGGATCACACCACTATACTGCAGCTGTGCTATGTGTCTATTCTCCTGTCTCCTCTGGCATGCCATGGCCTGGATCACACCATTATACTGCAGCTGTGCTATGTGTCTATTCTCCTGTCTCTGCTGGCATGCCATGGCCTGGATCACACCACTATACTGTAGCAGTGCTATGTGTCTATTCTCCTGTCTCCCCTGGCATGCCATGGCCTGGATCACCCCACTATACTGCAGCAGTGCTATGTGTATATTCTCCTGTCTCATCTGCAATACCATGGCCTGGATCACCCCACTATACTGCAGCCGTGCTATGTGTCTATTCTCCTGTCTCCTCTGCAATACCATGGCCTGGATCACCCCACTATACTGCAGCCGTGCTATGTGTCTATTCTCCTGTCTCCTCTGGCATGCCATGGCCTGGATCACACCACTATACTGCAGCAGTGCTATGTGTCTATTCTCCTGTCTCTGCTAGCATGCCATGGCCTGGATCACCCCACTATACTGCAGCAGTGCTATGTGTCTATTCTCCTGTCTCCTCTGGCATGCCATGGCCTGGATCACCCCACTATACTGCAGCCGTGCTATGTGTCTATTCTCCTGTCTCTGCTTGCATGGCATAGCCTGGATCACCCCACTATACTGCAGCAGTGCTATGTGTATATTCTCCTGTCTCCTCTGGCATGCCATGGCCTGGATCACCCCACTATACTGCAGCTGTGCTATGTGTCTATTCTCCTGTCTCTGCTGGCATGCCATGGCCTGGATCACCCCACTATACTGCAGCAGTGCTATGTGTCTATTCTCCTGTCTCCTCTGGCATGCCATGGCCTGGATCACCCCACTATACTGCAGCAGTGCTATGTGTATATTCTCCTGTCTCCTCTGGCATGCCATGGCCTGGATCACCCCACTATACTGCAGCTGTGCTATGTGTCTATTCTCCTGTCTCCTCTGGCATGCCATGGCCTGGATCACACCACTATACTGCAGCTGTGCTATGTGTCTATTCTCCTGTCTCCTCTGGCATGTCATGGCCTGGATCACACCACTATACTGCAGCTGTGCTATGTGTTTATTCTCCTGTCTCCTCTGGCATGCCATGGCCTGGATCACACCACTATACTGCAGCTGTGCTATGTGTCTATTCTCCTGTCTCCTCTGCAATGCCATGGCCTGGATCACCCCACTATACTGCAGCAGTGCTATGTGTCTATTCTCCTGTCTCCTCTGGCATGCCATGGCCTGGATCACACCACTATACTGCAGCAGTGCTATGTGTCTATTCTCCTGTCTCCTCTGCAATGCCATAGCCTGGATCACCCCACTATACTGCAGCAGTGCTATGTGTCTATTCTCCTGTCTCCTCTGGCATGCCATGGCCTGGAACACCCCACTATACTGCAGCTGTGCTATGTGTCTATTCTCCTGTCTCCTCTAGCATGCCATGGCCTGGATCACCCCACTATACTGCAGCCGTGCTATGTGTCTATTCTCCTGTCTCTGCTGGCATGCCATAGCCTGGATCACCCCACTATACTGCAGCAGTGCTATGTGTCTATTCTCCTGTCTCCTCTGGCATGCCATGGCCTGGATCACCCCACTATACTGCAGCCGTGCTATGTGTCTATTCTCCTGTCTCCTCTGGCATGCCATGGCCTGGATCACCCCACTATACTGCAGCAGTGCTATGTGTCTATTCTCCTGTCTCCTCTGCAATGCCATGGCCTGGATCACCCCACTATACTGCAGCAGTGCTATGTGTCTATTCTCCTGTTTCCCCTGGCATGCCATGGCCTGGATCACCCCACTATACTGCAGCAGTGCTATGTGTCTATTCTCCTGTCTCCTCTGCAATGCCATAGCCTGGATCACACCACTATACTGCAGCAGTGCTATGTGTCTATTCTCCTGTCTCCTCTGCAATGCCATGGCCTGGATCACACCACTATACTGCAGCAGAGCTATGTGTCTATTCTCCTGTCTCCTCTGGCATGCCATAGCCTGGATCACACCACTATACTGCAGCAGTGCTATGTGTCTATTCTCCTGTTTCCTCTGCAATGCCATGGCCTGGATCACCCCACTATACTGCAGCAGTGCTATGTGTCTATTCTCCTGTCTCCTTTGCAATGCCATGGCCTGGATCACCCCACTATACTGCAGCAGTGCTATGTGTCTATTCTCCTGTCTCCTCTGACATGCCATAGCCTGGATCACCCCACTATACTGCAGCTGTGCTATGTGTCTATTCTCCTGTCTCTGCTGGCATGCCATGGCCTGGATCACACCACTATACTGCAGCAGTGCTATGTGTCTATTCTCCTGTCTCCTCTGGCATGCCATGGCCTGGATCACCCCACTATACTGCAGCTGTGCTATGTGTCTATTCTCCTGTCTCCTCTGACATGCCATGGCCTGGATCACCCCACTATACTGCAGCAGTGCTATGTGTCTATTCTCCTGTCTCCTCTGGCATGCCATGGCCTGGATCACCCCACTATACTGCAGCAGTGCTATGTGTCTATTCTCCTGTCTCCTCTGGCATGCCATGGCCTGGATCACCCCACTATACTGCAGCAGTGCTATGTGTCTATTCTCCTGTCTCCTCTGGCATGCCATGGCCTGGATCACCCCACTATACTGCAGCAGTGCTATGTGTCTATTCTCCTGTCTCCTCTGACATGCCATGGCCTGGATCACCCCACTATACTGCAGCAGTGCTATGTGTCTATTCTCCTGTCTCCTCTGGCATGCCATGGCCTGGATCACCCCACTATACTGCAGCAGTGCTATGTGTCTATTCTCCTGTCTCCTCTGCAATGCCATGGCCTGGATCACACCACTATACTGCAGCAGTGCTATGTGTCTATTCTCCTGTCTCCTCTGGCATGTCATGGCCTGGATCACCCCACTATACTGCAGCTGTGCTATGTGTCTATTCTCCTGTCTCTGCTGGCATGCCATGGCCTGGATCACACCACTATACTGCAGCAGTGCTATGTGTCTATTCTCCTGTCTCCCCTGGCATACCATGGCCTGGATCACCCCACTTTACTGCAGCAGTGCTATGTGTATATTCTCCTGTCTCCTCTGCAATACCATGGCCTGGATCACCCCACTATACTGCAGCCGTGCTATGTGTCTATTCTCCTGTCTCCTCTGCAATGCCATAGCCTGGATCACACAACTATACTGCAGCAGTGCTATGTGTCTATTCTCCTGTCTCCTCTGGCATACCATGGCCTGGATCACACCACTATACTGCAGCAGTGCTATGTGTCTATTCTCCTGTCTCCCCTGGCATACCATGGCCTGGATCACACCACTATACTGCAGCAGTGCTATGTGTCTATTCTCCTGTCTCCCCTGGCATGCCATGGCCTGGATCACCCCACTATACTGCAGCCGTGCTATGTGTCTATTCTCCTGTCTCCTCTGCAATGCCATGGCCTGGATCACACCACTATACTGCAGCAGTGCTATGTGTCTATTCTCCTGTCTCCTCTGCAATGCCATGGCCTGGATCACACCACTATACTGCAGCAGTGCTATGTGTCTATTCTCCTGTCTCCTCTGGCATGCCATAGCCTGGATCACACCACTATACTGCAGCAGTGCTATGTGTCTATTCTCCTGTCTACCCTGGCATGCCATGGCCTGGATCACCCCACTATACTGCAGCAGTGCTATGTGTCTATTCTCCTGTCTCCTCTGCAATGCCATGGCCTGGATCACTCCACTATACTGCAGCAGTGCTATGTGTCTATTCTCCTGTCTCCTCTGGCATGCCATAGCCTGGATCACACCACTATACTGCAGCTGTGCTATGTGTCTATTCTCCTGTCTCCTCTGCAATGCCATGGCCTGGATCACCCCACTATACTGCAGCTGTGCTATGTGTCTATTCTCCTGTCTCCCCTGGTATGCCATGGCCTGGATCACTCCACTATACTGCAGCAGTGCTATGTGTCTATTCTCCTGTCTCCTCTGGCATGCCATGGCCTGGATCACCCCACTATACTGCAGCAGTGTTATGTGTCTGTTCTCCTGTCTCCTCTGGCATGCCATAGCCTGGATCACCCCACTATACTGCAGCAGTGCTATGTGTCTATTCTCCTGTCTCCTCTGCAATGCCATGGCCTGGATCACCCCACTATACTGCTGCAATGCTATGTGTCTATTCTCCTGTCTCCTCTGGCATGCCATGGCCTGGATCACCCCACTATACTGCAGCTGTGCTATGTGTCTATTCTCCTGTCTCCTCTAGCATGCCATGGCCTGGATCACCCCACTATTCTGCAGCAGTGTTATGTGTCTATTCTCCTGTCTCTGCTGGCATGCCATGGCCTGGATCACCCCACTATACTGCAGCAGTGCTATGTGTCTATTCTCCTGTCTACCCTGGCATGCCATGGCCTGGATCACCCCACTATACTGCAGCAGTGCTATGTGTCTATTCTCCTGTCTCCTCTGCAATGCCATGGCCTGGATCACCCCACTATACTGCAGCAGTGCTATGTGTCTATTCTCCTGTCTCTGCTAGCATGCCATAGCCTGGATCACCCCACTATACTGCAGCAGTGCTATGTGTCTATTCTCCTGTCTCCTCTGGCATGCCAATGCCATGGCCTGGATCACCCCACTATACTGCAGCCGTGCTATGTGTCTATTCTCCTGTCTCCTCTGGCATGCCATAGCCTGGATCACCCCACTATACTGCAGCAGTGCTATGTGTCTATTCTCCTGTCTCCCCTGGCATGCCATGGCCTGGATCACCCCACTATACTGCAGCAGTGCTATGTGTCGATTCTCCTGTCTCCTCTGCAATGCCATGGCCTGGATCACCCCACTATACTGCTGCAGTGCTATGTGTCTATTCTCCTGTCTCCTCTGGCATGCCATGGCCTGGATCACCCCACTATACTGCAGCAGTGCTATGTGTCTATTCTCCTGTCTCCTCTGGCATGCCATGGCCTGGATCACCCCACTATACTGCAGCAGTGCTATGTGTCTATTCTCCTGTCTCCTCTGCAATGCCATAGCCTGGATCACCCCACTATACTGCAGCAGTGCTATGTGTCTATTCTCCTGTCTCCTCTGCAATGCCATAGCCTGGATCACACCACTATACTGCAGCTGTGCTATGTGTCTATTCTCCTGTCTCCTCTGGCATACCATAGCCTGGATCACCCCACTATACTGCAGCCGTGCTATGTGTCTATTCTCCTGTCTCCTCTGCAATGCCATAGCCTGGATCACCCCACTATACTGCAGCCGTGCTATGTGTCTATTCTCCTGTCTCCTCTGGCATGCCATAGCCTGGATCACCCCACTATACTGCAGCCGTGCTATGTGTCTATTCTCCTGTCTCCTCTGCAATGCCATAGCCTGGATCACCCCACTATACTGCAGCCGTGCTATGTGTCTATTCTCCTGTCTCTGCTGGCATGCCATGGCCTGGATCACCCCACTATACTGCAGCCGGGCTATGTGTCTATTCTCCTGTCTCCTCTGCAATGCCATAGCCTGGATCACCCCACTATACTGCAGCCGTGCTATGTGTCTATTCTCCTGTCTCCTCTGGCATGCCATAGCCTGGATCACCCCACTATACTGCAGCCGTGCTATGTGTCTATTCTCCTGTCTCCTCTGGCATGCCATAGCCTGGATCACCCCACTATACTGCAGCTGTGCTATGTGTCTATTCTCCTGTCTCCTCTGGCATATGGCATGGCCTGGATCACACCACTATACTGCAGCTGTGCTATGTGTCTATTCTCCTGTCTCCCCTGGCATGCCATGGCCTGGATCACCCCACTATACTGCATTAGTGTTATGTTATTCTCCTGTCTCCTCTGACATGCCATTGCCTGGATCACACCACTATACTGCAGCAGTGCTATGTGTCTATTCTCCTATCTCCCCTGGCATGCCATAGCCTGGATCACACCACTATACTGCAGCAGTGCTATGTGTCTATTCTCCTGTCTCCCCTGGCATGCCATGGCCTGGATCACCCCACTATACTGCAGCAGTGCTATGTGTCTATTCTCCTGTCTCCTCTGGCATGCCATTGCCTGGATCACCCCACTATACTGCAGCAGTGCTTTGTGTCTATTCTCCTGTCTGCTCTGGCATGCCATGGCCTGGATCACCCTACTATACTGCAGCAGTGCTATGTGTCTATTCTCCTGTCTCCCCTGGCATGCCATGGCCTGGATCACACCACTATACTGCAGCAGTGCTATGTGTCTATTCTCCTGTCTCCCCTGGCATGCCATGGCCTGGATCACCCCACTATACTGCAGCAGTGCTATGTGTCTATTCTCCTGTCTCCTCTGCAATGCCATGGCCTGGATCACCCCACTATACTGCTGCAGTGCTATGTGTCTATTCTCCTGTCTCCTCTGGCATGCCATGGCCTGGATCACCCCACTATACTGCAGCAGTGCTATGTGTCTATTCTCCTGTCTCCTCTGGCATGCCATGGCCTGGATCACCCCACTATACTGCAGCAGTGCTATGTGTCTATTCTCCTGTCTCCTCTGCAATGCCATAGCCTGGATCACCCCACTATACTGCAGCAGTGCTATGTGTCTATTCTCCTGTCTCCTCTGCAATGCCATAGCCTGGATCACACCACTATACTGCAGCTGTGCTATGTGTCTATTCTCCTGTCTCCTCTGGCATACCATAGCCTGGATCACCCCACTATACTGCAGCCGTGCTATGTGTCTATTCTCCTGTCTCCTCTGCAATGCCATAGCCTAGATCACCCCACTATACTGCAGCTGTGCTATGTGTCTATTCTCCTGTCTCCTCTGGCATATGGCATGGCCTGGATCACACCACTATACTGCAGCTGTGCTATGTGTCTATTCTCCTGTCTCCCCTGGCATGCCATGGCCTGGATCACCCCACTATACTGCAGCAGTGTTATGTTATTCTCCTGTCTCCTCTGACATGCCATTGCCTGGATCACACCACTATACTGCAGCAGTGCTATGTGTCTATTCTCCTGTCTCCCCTGGCATGCCATAGCCTGGATCACACCACTATACTGCAGCAGTGCTATGTGTCTATTCTCCTGTCTCCCCTGGCATGCCATGGCCTGGATCACCCCACTATACTGCAGCAGTGCTATGTGTCTATTCTCCTGTCTCCTCTGGCATGCCATTGCCTGGATCACCCCACTATACTGCAGCAGTGCTTTGTGTCTATTCTCCTGTCTGCTCTGGCATGCCATGGCCTGGATCACCCTACTATACTGCAGCAGTGCTATGTGTCTATTCTCCTGTCTCCCCTGGCATGCCATGGCCTGGATCACACCACTATACTGCAGCTGTGCTATGTGTCTATTCTCCTGTCTCCCCTGGCATGCCATGGCCTGGATCACCCCACTATACTGCAGCAGTGCTATGTGTCTATTCTCCTGTCTCCCCTGGCATGCCATAGCCTGGATCACACCACTATACTGCAGCAGTGCTATGTGTCTATTCTCCTGTCTCCCCTGGCATGCCATGGCCTGGATCACCCCACTATACTGCAGCAGTGCTATGTGTCTATTCTCCTGTCTCCTCTGGCATGCCATTGCCTGGATCACCCCACTATACTGCAGCAGTGCTTTGTGTCTATTCTCCTGTCTGCTCTGGCATGCCATGGCCTGGATCACCCTACTATACTGCAGCAGTGCTATGTGTCTATTCTCCTGTCTCCCCTGGCATGCCATGGCCTGGATCACACCACTATACTGCAGCAGTGCTATGTGTCTATTCTCCTGTCTCCTCTGGCATGCCATGGCCTGGATCACACCACTATACTGCAGCCGTGCTATGTGTCTATTCTCCTGTCTCCTCTGCAATGCCATGGCCTGGATCACACCACTATACTGCAGCCGTGCTATGTGTCTATTCTCCTGTCTCCTCTGGCATGCCATAGCCTGGATCACCCCACTATACTGCAGCAGTGCTATGTGTCTATTCTCCTGTCTCCCCTGGCATGCCATGGCCTGGATCACACCACTATACTGCAGCAGTGCTATGTGTCTATTCTCCTGTCTCCTCTGGCATGCCATAGCCTGGATCACCCCACTATACTGCAGCAGTGCTATGTGTCTATTCTCCTGTCCCTGCTGGCATGCCATAGCCTGGATCACCCCACTATACTGCAGCAGTGCTATGTGTCTATTCTCCTGTCTCCCCTGGCATACCATGGCCTGGATCACACCACTATACTGCAGCAGTGCTATGTGTCTATTCTCCTGTCTCCTCTGGCATGCCATGGCCTGGATCACCCCACTATACTGCAGCAGTGCTATGTGTCTATTCTCCTGTCTCCTCTGCAATGCCATGGCCTGGATCACCCCACTATACTGCAGCTGTTCTATGTGTCTATTCTCCTGTCTCCTCTGGCATGCCATGGCCTGGATCCCTCCACTATACTGCAGCAGTGCTATGTGTCTATTCTCCTGTCTCCTCTGCAATGCCATAGCCTGGATCACCCCACTATACTGCAGCAGTGCTATGTGTCTATTCTCCTGTCTCCTCTGGCATGCCATGGCCTGGATCACCCCACTATACTGCAGCAGTGCTATGTGTCTATTCTCCTGTCTCCTCTGCAATGCCATGGCCTGGATCACACCACTATACTGCAGCAGTGCTCTGTGTCTATTCTCCTGTCTCCTCTGGCATGCCATGGCCTGGATCACACCACTATACTGCAGCTGTGCTATGTGTCTATTCTCCTGTCTCCCCTGGCATACCATGGCCTGGATCACACCACTATACTGCAGCCGTGCTATGTGTCTATTCTACTTTCTCCCCTGGCATGCCATGGCCTGGATCACACCACTATACTGCAGCCGTGCTATGTGTCTATTCTCCTGTCTCCCCTGGCATGCCATGGCCTGGATCACCCCACTATACTGCAGCAGTGCTATGTGTCTATTCTCCTGTCTCCTCTGGCATGCCATGGCCTGGATCACCCCACTATACTGCAGCAGTGCTATGTGTCTATTCTCCTGTCTCCCCTGGCATGCCATGGCCTGGATCACCCCACTATACTGCAGCAGTGCTATGTGTCTATTCTCCTGTCTCCTCTGGCATGCCATAGCCTGGATCACCCCACTATACTGCAGCAGTGCTATGTGTCTATTCTCCTGTCTCCTCTGGCATGCCATGGCCTGGATCACACCACTCTACTGCAGCAGTGCTATGTGTCTATTCTCCTGTCTCCCCTGGCATGCCATGGCCTGGATCACACCACTCTACTGCAGCAGGGCTATGTGTCTATTCTCCTGTCTCCTCTGGCATGCCATGGCCTGGATCACACCACTATACTGCAGCAGTGCTATGTGTCTATTCTCCTGTCTCCCCTGGCATGCCATGGCCTGGATCACACCACTATACTGCAGCAGTGCTATGTGTCTATTCTCCTGTCTCCTCTGCAATGCCATAGCCTGGATCACCCCACTATACTGCAGCAGTGCTATGTGTCTATTCTCCTGTCTCCTCTGCAATGCCATGGCCTGGATCACCCCACTATACTGCAGCTGTGCTATGTGTATATTCTCCTGTCTCCTCTGGCATACCATAGCCTGGATCACCCCACTATACTGCAGCCGTGCTATGTGTCTATTCTCCTGTCTCCTCTGCAATGCCATAGCCTGGATCACCCCACTATACTGCAGCCGTGCTATGTGTCTATTCTCCTGTCTCCTCTGGCATGCCATAGCCTGGATCACCCCACTATACTGCAGCCGTGCTATGCGTCTATTCTCCTGTCTCCTCTGCAATGCCATAGCCTGGATCACCCCACTATACTGCAGCCGTGCTATGTGTCTATTCTCCTGTCTCTGCTGGCATGCCATGGCCTGGATCACCCCACTATACTGCAGCAGTGCTATGTGTCTATTCTCCTGTCTCCTCTGGCATGCCATAGCCTGGATCACCCCACTATACTGCAGCTGTGCTATGTGTCTATTCTCCTGTCTCCTCTGGCATGCCATGGCCTGGATCACCCCACTATACTGCAGCAGTGCTATGTGTCTATTCTCCTGTCTCCTCTGGCATGCCATGGCCTGGATCACACCACTATACTGCAGCTGTGCTATGTGTCTATTCTCCTGTCTCCCCTGGCATGCCATGGCCTGGATCACCCCACTATACTGCAGCAGTGTTATGTTATTCTCCTGTCTCCTCTGACATGCCATTGCCTGGATCACACCACTATACTGCAGCAGTGCTATGTGTCTATTCTCCTGTCTCCTCTGGCATGCCATAGCCTGGATCACACCACTATACTGCAGCTGTGCTATGTGTCTATTCTCCTGTCTCCCCTGGCATGCCATGGCCTGGATCACCCCACTATACTGCAGCAGTGCTATGTGTCTATTCTCCTGTCTCCCCTGGCATGCCATAGCCTGGATCACACCACTATACTGCAGCAGTGCTATGTGTCTATTCTCCTATCTCCCCTGGCATGCCATGGCCTGGATCACCCCACTATACTGCAGCAGTGCTATGTGTCTATTCTCCTGTCTCCCCTGGCATGCCATTGCCTGGATCACCCCACTATACTGCAGCCGTGCTATGTGTCTATTCTCCTGTCTCCTCTGGCATGCCATTGCCTGGATCACCCCACTATACTGCAGCAGTGCTTTGTGTCTATTCTCCTGTCTGCTCTGGCATGCCATGGCCTGGATCACCCTACTATACTGCAGCAGTGCTATGTGTCTATTCTCCTGTCTCCCCTGGCATGCCATGGCCTGGATCACACCACTATACTGCAGCAGTGCTATGTGTCTATTCTCCTGTCTCCTCTGGCATGCCATGGCCTGGATCACACCACTATACTGCAGCCGTGCTATGTGTCTATTCTCCTGTCTCCTCTGCAATGCCATGGCCTGGATCACACCACTATACTGCAGCCGTGCTATGTGTCTATTCTCCTGTCTCCTCTGGCATGCCATAGCCTGGATCACCCCACTATACTGCAGCAGTGCTATGTGTCTATTCTCCTGTCTCCTCTGGCATGCCATGGCCTGGATCACCCCACTATACTGCAGCAGTGCTATGTGTCTATTCTCCTGTCTGCTCTGGCATGCCATGGCCTGGATCACCCCACTATACTGCAGCCGTGCTATGTGTCTATTCTCCTGTCTGCTCTGGCATGCCATGGCCTGGATCACCCTACTATACTGCAGCAGTGCTATGTGTCTATTCTCCTGTCTCCCCTGGCATGCCATGGCCTGGATCACACCACTATACTGCAGCAGTGCTATGTGTCTATTCTCCTGTCTCCTCTGGCATGCCATGGCCTGGATCACACCACTATACTGCAGCCGTGCTATGTGTCTATTCTCCTGTCTCCTCTGCAATGCCATGGCCTGGATCACACCACTATACTGCAGCCGTGCTATGTGTCTATTCTCCTGTCTCCTCTGCAATGCCATGGCCTGGATCACACCACTATACTGCAGCAGTGCTATGTGTCTATTCTCCTGTCTCCTCTGGCATGCCATAGCCTGGATCACACCACTATACTGCAGCAGTGCTATGTGTCTATTCTCCTGTCTCCTCTGGCATGCCATGGCCTGGATCACCCCACTATACTGCAGCAGTGCTATGTGTCTATTCTCCTGTCTCCCCTGGCATGCCATGGCCTGGATCACACCACTATACTGCAGCAGTGCTATGTGTCTATTCTCCTGTCTCCTCTGGCATGCCATAGCCTGGATCACCCCACTATACTGCAGCAGTGCTATGTGTCTATTCTCCTGTCTCCTCTGGCATGCCATGGCCTGGATCACCCCACTATACTGCAGCAGTGCTATGTGTCTATTCTCCTGTCTCCCCTGGCATGCCATGGCCTGGATCACACCACTATACTGCAGCAGTGCTATGTGTCTATTCTCCTGTCTCCTCTGGCATGCCATAGCCTGGATCACCCCACTATACTGCAGCCGTGCTATGTGTCTATTCTCCTGTCTCTGCTGGCATGCCATGGCCTGGATCACACCACTATATTGCAGCAGTGCTATGTGTCTATTCTCCTGTCTCCTCTGCAATGCCATGGCCTGGATCACCCCACTATACTGCAGCAGTGCTATGTGTCTATTCTCCTGTCTCCTCTGGCATGCCATAGCCTGGATCACCCCACTATACTGCAGCCGTGCTATGTGTCTATTCTCCTGTCTCTGCTGGCATGCCATGGCCTGGATCACACCACTATACTGCAGCAGTGCTATGTGTCTATTCTCCTGTCTCCTCTGCAATGCCATGGCCTGGATCACCCCACTATACTGCAGCAGTGCTATGTGTCTATTCTCCTGTCTCCTCTGGCATGCCATGGCCTGGATCTCCCCACTATACTGCAGCAGTGCTATGTGTCTATTCTCCTGTCCCTGCTGGCATGCCATAGCCTGGATCACCCCACTATACTGCAGCAGTGCTATGTGTCTATTCTCCTGTCTCCCCTGGCATGCCATGGCCTGGATCACACCACTATACTGCAGCAGTGCTATGTGTCTATTCTCCTGTCTCCTCTGGCATGCCATGGCCTGGATCACCCCACTATACTGCAGCAGTGCTATGTGTCTATTCTCCTGTCTCCTCTGGCATGCCATGGCCTGGATCACCCCACTATACTGCAGCAGTGCTATGTGTCTATTCTCCTGTCTCCCCTGGCATGCCATGGCCTGGATCACACCACTATACTGCAGCAGTGCTATGTGTCTATTCTCCTGTCTCCTCTGGCATGCCATAGCCTGGATCACCCCACTATACTGCAGCCGTGCTATGTGTCTATTCTCCTGTCTCTGCTGGCATGCCATGGCCTGGATCACCCCACTATACTGCAGCAGTGCTATGTGTCTATTCTCCTGTCTCCTCTGGCATGCCATGGCCTGGATCACCCCACTATACTGCAGCAGTGCTATGTGTTTATTCTCCTGTCTCCTCTGGCATGCCATGGCCTTGATCTCCCCACTATACTGCAGCAGTGCTATGTGTCTATTCTCCTGTCCCTGCTGGCATGCCATAGCCTGGATCACCCCACTATACTGCAGCAGTGCTATGTGTCTATTCTCCTGTCTCCCCTGGCATGCCATGGCCTGGATCACACCACTATACTGCAGCAGTGCTATGTGTCTATTCTCCTGTCTCCTCTGGCATGCCATGGCCTGGATCACCCCACTATACTGCAGCAGTGCTATGTGTCTATTCTCCTGTCTCCTCTGCAATGCCATGGCCTGGATCACCCCACTATACTGCAGCTGTGCTATGTGTCTATTCTCCTGTCTCCTCTGGCATGCCATGGCCTGGATCACCCCACTATACTGCAGCAGTGCTATGTGTCTATTCTCCTGTCTCCTCTGGCATGCCATGGCCTGGATCACTCCACTATACTGCAGCAGTGCTATGTGTCTATTCTCCTGTCTCCTCTGCAATGCCATGGCCTGGATCACCCCACTATACTGCAGCAGTGCTATGTGTCTATTCTCCTGTCTCCTCTGGCATGCCATGGCCTGGATCACCCCACTATACTGCAGCAGTGCTATGTGTCTATTCTCCTGTCTCCTCTGGCATGCCATAGCCTGGATCACACCACTATACTGCAGCAGTGCTATGTGTCTATTCTCCTGTCTCCTCTGCAATGCCATGGCCTGGATCACACCACTATACTTCAGCAGTGCTCTGTGTCTATTCTCCTGTCTCCTCTGGCATGCCATGGCCTGGATCACACCACTATACTGCAGCTGTGCTATGTGTCTATTCTCCTGTCTCTGCTTGCATGGCATAGCCTGGATCACACCACTATACTGCAGCAGTGCTATGTGTCTATTCTCCTGTCTCCCCTGGCATACCATGGCCTGGATCACACCACTATACTGCAGCCGTGCTATGTGTCTATTCTCCTGTCTCCCCTGGCATGCCATGGCCTGGATCACACCACTATACTGCAGCAGTGCTATGTGTCTATTCTCCTGTCTCCCCTGGCATGCCATGGCCTGGATCACACCACTATACTGCAGCAGTGCTATGTGTCTATTCTCCTGTCTCCTCTGGCATGCCATGGCCTGGATCACCCCACTATACTGCAGCCGTGCTATGTGTCTATTCTCCTGTCTCCTCTGGCATGCCATGGCCTGGATCACCCCACTATACTGCAGCCGTGCTATGTGTCTATTCTCCTGTCTCCTCTGGCATGCCATGGCCTGGATCACCCCACTATACTGCAGCAGTGCTATGTGTCTATTCTCCTGTCTCCCCTGGCATGCCATGGCCTGGATCACCCCACTATACTGCAGCAGTGTTATGTGTCTATTCTCCTGTCTCCTCTGGCATGCCATGGCCTGGATCACCCCACTATACTGCAGCAGTGCTATGTGTCTATTCTCCTGTCTCCTCTGGCATGCCATAGCCTGGATCACACCACTATACTGCAGCAGTGCTATGTGTCTATTCTCCTGTCTCCTCTGGTATGCCATGGCCTGGATCACACCACTATACTGCAGCAGTGCTATGTGTCTATTCTCCTGTCTCCCCTGGCATGCCATGGCCTGGATCACACCACTATACTGCAGCAGTGCTATGTGTCTATTCTCCTGTCTCCTCTGGCATGCCATGGCCTGGATCACACCACTTACCACTATACTGCAGCAGTGCTATGTGTCTATTCTCCTGTCTCCCCTGGCATGCCATGGCCTGGATCACACCACTATACTGCAGCAGTGCTATGTGTCTATTCTCCTGTCTCCCCTGGCATGCCATGGCCTGGATCACACCACTATACTGCAGCAGTGCTATGTGTCTATTCTCCTGTCTCCCCTGGCATGCCATGGCCTGGATCACCCCACTATACTGCAGCAGTGCTATGTGTCTATTCTCCTGTCTCCCCTGGCATGCCATGGCCTGGATCACCCCACTATACTGCAGCCGTGCTATGTGTCTATTCTCCTGTCTCCTCTGGCATGCCATGGCCTGGATCACCCCACTATACTGCAGCAGTGCTATGTGTCTATTCTCCTGTCTCCCCTGGCATGCCATGGCCTGGATCACACCACTATACTGCAGCAGTGCTATATGTCTATTCTCCTGTCTCCCCTGGCATGCCATGGCCTGGATCACCCCACTATACTGCAGCAGTGCTATGTGTCTATTCTCCTGTCTCCTCTGGCATGCCATAGCCTGGATCACCCCACTATACTGCAGCTGTGCTATGTGTCTATTCTCCTGTCTCCTCTGACATGCCATGGCCTGGATCACACCACTATACTGCAGCAGTGCTATGTGTCTATTCTCCTGTCTCCTCTGCAATGCCATAGCCTGGATCACCCCACTATACTGCAGCAGTGCTATGTGTCTATTCTCCTGTCTCCTCTGGCATGCCATGGCCTGGATCACACCACTATACTGCAGCTGTGCTATGTGTCTATTCTCCTGTCTCCCCTGGCATGCCATAGCCTGGATCACACCACTATACTGCAGCTGTGCTATGTGTCTATTCTCCTGTCTCCTCTGGCATGCCATGGCCTGGATCACACCACTATACTGCAGCTGTGCTATGTGTCTATTCTCCTGTCTCCCCTGGCATGCCATGGCCTGGATCACACCACTATACTGCAGCCGTGCTATGTGTCTATTCTCCTGTCTCCTCTGACATGCCATGGCCTGGATCACACCACTATACTGCAGCAGTGCTATGTGTCTATTCTCCTGTCTCCTCTGCAATGCCATAGCCTGGATCACACCACTATACTGCAGCAGTGCTATGTGTCTATTCTCCTGTCTCTGCTGGCATGCCATGGCCTGGATCACACCACTATACTGCAGCAGTGCTATGTGTCTATTCTCCTGTCTCCTCTGCAATGCCATGGCCTGGATCACACCACTATACTGCAGCAGTGCTATGTGTCTATTCTCCTGTCTCCTCTGCAATGCCATGGCCTGGATCACCCCACTATACTGCAGCAGTGCTATGTGTCTATTCTCCTGTCTCCTCTGGCATGCCATGGCCTGGATCTCCCCACTATACTGCAGCAGTGCTATGTGTCTATTCTCCTGTCCCTGCTGGCATGCCATAGCCTGGATCACCCCACTATACTGCAGCAGTGCTATGTGTCTATTCTCCTGTCTCCCCTGGCATGCCATGGCCTGGATCACACCACTATACTGCAGCAGTGCTATGTGTCTATTCTCCTGTCTCCTCTGGCATGCCATGGCCTGGATCACCCCACTATACTGCAGCAGTGCTATGTGTCTATTCTCCTGTCTCCTCTGGCATGCCATGGCCTGGATCACCCCACTATACTGCAGCAGTGCTATGTGTCTATTCTCCTGTCTCCCCTGGCATGCCATGGCCTGGATCACACCACTATACTGCAGCAGTGCTATGTGTCTATTCTCCTGTCTCCTCTGGCATGCCATAGCCTGGATCACCCCACTATACTGCAGCCGTGCTATGTGTCTATTCTCCTGTCTCTGCTGGCATGCCATGGCCTGGATCACCCCACTATACTGCAGCAGTGCTATGTGTCTATTCTCCTGTCTCCTCTGGCATGCCATGGCCTGGATCACCCCACTATACTGCAGCAGTGCTATGTGTTTATTCTCCTGTCTCCTCTGGCATGCCATGGCCTTGATCTCCCCACTATACTGCAGCAGTGCTATGTGTCTATTCTCCTGTCCCTGCTGGCATGCCATAGCCTGGATCACCCCACTATACTGCAGCAGTGCTATGTGTCTATTCTCCTGTCTCCCCTGGCATGCCATGGCCTGGATCACACCACTATACTGCAGCAGTGCTATGTGTCTATTCTCCTGTCTCCTCTGGCATGCCATGGCCTGGATCACCCCACTATACTGCAGCAGTGCTATGTGTCTATTCTCCTGTCTCCTCTGCAATGCCATGGCCTGGATCACCCCACTATACTGCAGCTGTGCTATGTGTCTATTCTCCTGTCTCCTCTGGCATGCCATGGCCTGGATCACCCCACTATACTGCAGCAGTGCTATGTGTCTATTCTCCTGTCTCCTCTGGCATGCCATGGCCTGGATCACTCCACTATACTGCAGCAGTGCTATGTGTCTATTCTCCTGTCTCCTCTGCAATGCCATGGCCTGGATCACCCCACTATACTGCAGCAGTGCTATGTGTCTATTCTCCTGTCTCCTCTGGCATGCCATGGCCTGGATCACCCCACTATACTGCAGCAGTGCTATGTGTCTATTCTCCTGTCTCCTCTGGCATGCCATAGCCTGGATCACACCACTATACTGCAGCAGTGCTATGTGTCTATTCTCCTGTCTCCTCTGCAATGCCATGGCCTGGATCACACCACTATACTTCAGCAGTGCTCTGTGTCTATTCTCCTGTCTCCTCTGGCATGCCATGGCCTGGATCACACCACTATACTGCAGCTGTGCTATGTGTCTATTCTCCTGTCTCTGCTTGCATGGCATAGCCTGGATCACACCACTATACTGCAGCAGTGCTATGTGTCTATTCTCCTGTCTCCCCTGGCATACCATGGCCTGGATCACACCACTATACTGCAGCCGTGCTATGTGTCTATTCTCCTGTCTCCCCTGGCATGCCATGGCCTGGATCACACCACTATACTGCAGCAGTGCTATGTGTCTATTCTCCTGTCTCCCCTGGCATGCCATGGCCTGGATCACACCACTATACTGCAGCAGTGCTATGTGTCTATTCTCCTGTCTCCTCTGGCATGCCATGGCCTGGATCACCCCACTATACTGCAGCCGTGCTATGTGTCTATTCTCCTGTCTCCTCTGGCATGCCATGGCCTGGATCACCCCACTATACTGCAGCCGTGCTATGTGTCTATTCTCCTGTCTCCTCTGGCATGCCATGGCCTGGATCACCCCACTATACTGCAGCAGTGCTATGTGTCTATTCTCCTGTCTCCCCTGGCATGCCATGGCCTGGATCACCCCACTATACTGCAGCAGTGTTATGTGTCTATTCTCCTGTCTCCTCTGGCATGCCATGGCCTGGATCACCCCACTATACTGCAGCAGTGCTATGTGTCTATTCTCCTGTCTCCTCTGGCATGCCATAGCCTGGATCACACCACTATACTGCAGCAGTGCTATGTGTCTATTCTCCTGTCTCCTCTGGTATGCCATGGCCTGGATCACACCACTATACTGCAGCAGTGCTATGTGTCTATTCTCCTGTCTCCCCTGGCATGCCATGGCCTGGATCACACCACTATACTGCAGCAGTGCTATGTGTCTATTCTCCTGTCTCCTCTGGCATGCCATGGCCTGGATCACACCACTTACCACTATACTGCAGCAGTGCTATGTGTCTATTCTCCTGTCTCCCCTGGCATGCCATGGCCTGGATCACACCACTATACTGCAGCAGTGCTATGTGTCTATTCTCCTGTCTCCCCTGGCATGCCATGGCCTGGATCACACCACTATACTGCAGCAGTGCTATGTGTCTATTCTCCTGTCTCCCCTGGCATGCCATGGCCTGGATCACCCCACTATACTGCAGCAGTGCTATGTGTCTATTCTCCTGTCTCCCCTGGCATGCCATGGCCTGGATCACCCCACTATACTGCAGCCGTGCTATGTGTCTATTCTCCTGTCTCCTCTGGCATGCCATGGCCTGGATCACCCCACTATACTGCAGCAGTGCTATGTGTCTATTCTCCTGTCTCCCCTGGCATGCCATGGCCTGGATCACACCACTATACTGCAGCAGTGCTATATGTCTATTCTCCTGTCTCCCCTGGCATGCCATGGCCTGGATCACCCCACTATACTGCAGCAGTGCTATGTGTCTATTCTCCTGTCTCCTCTGGCATGCCATAGCCTGGATCACCCCACTATACTGCAGCTGTGCTATGTGTCTATTCTCCTGTCTCCTCTGACATGCCATGGCCTGGATCACACCACTATACTGCAGCAGTGCTATGTGTCTATTCTCCTGTCTCCTCTGCAATGCCATAGCCTGGATCACCCCACTATACTGCAGCAGTGCTATGTGTCTATTCTCCTGTCTCCTCTGGCATGCCATGGCCTGGATCACACCACTATACTGCAGCTGTGCTATGTGTCTATTCTCCTGTCTCCCCTGGCATGCCATAGCCTGGATCACACCACTATACTGCAGCTGTGCTATGTGTCTATTCTCCTGTCTCCTCTGGCATGCCATGGCCTGGATCACACCACTATACTGCAGCTGTGCTATGTGTCTATTCTCCTGTCTCCCCTGGCATGCCATGGCCTGGATCACACCACTATACTGCAGCCGTGCTATGTGTCTATTCTCCTGTCTCCTCTGACATGCCATGGCCTGGATCACACCACTATACTGCAGCAGTGCTATGTGTCTATTCTCCTGTCTCCTCTGCAATGCCATAGCCTGGATCACACCACTATACTGCAGCAGTGCTATGTGTCTATTCTCCTGTCTCCTCTGGCATGCCATAGCCTGGATCACCCCACTATACTGCAGCTGTGCTATGTGTCTATTCTCCTGTCTCCTCTGGCATGCCATGGCCTGGATCACCCCACTATACTGCAGCAGTGCTATGTGTCTATTCTCCTGTCTCCTCTGGCATGCCATAGCCTGGATCACCCCACTATACTGCAGCTGTGCTATGTGTCTATTCTCCTGTCTCCTCTGGCATGCCATAGCCTGGATCA
Organism: Hyperolius riggenbachi; assembly: GCF_040937935.1. Taxonomy (NCBI): domain Eukaryota; kingdom Metazoa; phylum Chordata; class Amphibia; order Anura; family Hyperoliidae; genus Hyperolius; species Hyperolius riggenbachi. The sequence continues at coordinate 318,611,594 of NC_090651.1, forward strand.
CCCCACTATACTGCAGCAGTGCTATGTGTCTATTCTCCTGTCTCCTCTGGCATGCCATAGCCTGGATCACCCCACTATACTGCAGCCGTGCTATGTGTCTATTCTCCTGTCTCCTCTGGCATGCCATGGCCTGGATCACCCCACTATACTGCAGCCGTGCTATGTGTCTATTCTCCTGTCTCCTCTGCAATGCCATGGCCTGGATCACACCACTATACTGCAGCAGTGCTATGTGTCTATTCTCCTGTCCCTGCTGGCATGCCATGGCCTGGATCACCCCACTATACTGCAGCCGTGCTATGTGTCTATTCTCCTGTCTCCTCTGCAATGCCATAGCCTGGATCACCCCACTATACTGCAGCTGTGCTATGTGTCTATTCTCCTGTCTCTGCTGGCATGCCATGGCCTGGATCACACCACTATACTGCAGCAGTGCTATGTGTCTATTCTCCTGTCTCCTCTGCAATGCCATGGCCTGGATCACCCCCCTATACTGCAGCAGTGCTATGTGTCTATTCTCCTGTCTCCTCTGGCATGCCATAGCCTGGATCACCCCACTATACTGCAGCAGTGCTATGTGTCTATTCTCCTGTCTCCTCTGGCATGCCATAGCCTGGATCACACCACTATACTGCAGCTGTGCTATGTGTCTATTCTCCTGTCTCCTCTGGCATGCCATGGCCTGGATCACCCCACTATACTGCAGCCGTGCTATGTGTCTATTCTCCTGTCTCCCCTGGCATGCCATGGCCTGGATCACCCCACTATACTGCAGCAGTGCTATGTGTCTATTCTCCTGTCTCCCCTGGCATGCCATGGCCTGGATCACACCACTATACTGCAGCAGTGCTATGTGTCTATTCTCCTGTCTCCTCTGGCATGCCATGGCCTGGATCACCCCACTTTACTGCAGCAGTGCTATGTGTCTATTCTCCTGTCTCCCCTGGCATGCCATGGCCTGGATCACACCACTATACTGCAGCAGTGCTATGTGTCTATTCTCCTGTCTCCTCTGGCATGCCATGGCCTGGATCACCCCACTATAGTGCAGTCGTGCTATGAGCTCCTGACTCCGCTGGTAGTTTCTGGGTTGCAGTCACGTGTACGAGTCTCTTCTCTTAGTGGAGTAGAGTGTGTATAATAAACCTGCTGTGGCTGTATTTAGAGTGTATCACCTCCCACATGTAGTGCTGATGTGCCAGCAGAGAAAGGCTCTGGCTGGTTCTGAGCAGCTGCAGCCACCGAGTTCTTTGTGAATTCATCAAATATAACAAAGCAGCAAAATACTTCAGTCCCAATTCAGAAAGAGCAACACATTCCAGAGACTGAATGAAAGCCTATAACTCCCAGGTAGACACGGCTGAGCTCTAAAGACCTAAATACAGATGAAAGAGATCCTATAAGCAGCCTGCGAGAGCGTTTAAGCCCAACTCCAGGCGTAAATGTTTTCTTAGTCCTGTATAAGGACCCAGTTGCAGAGCTGGGTTTTATCTACGTAGACGCAGCTTGATTAGCGGATGTCAAATAAATCACTGGTGCCCCCTCCACTAACTATATTATGTACCAGAAACCAGGGGCGTAGCAATAGGGGGTGCAGAGATAGCCACCGCATCGGGGCCCTTGGGCCATAGGGGCCCTGAAGGGCCCTCCCTTAACTACAGTATTAGCTCTTTATTGGTCCTGTGCAGGTAATAATCACTTCTATAGATACTTTGAATAGTAGTGATCACTAACAAACAGTTCCCTATCCCCTTCTTGCACCTCTGACACTGTGGTTGTCCTTAGCAGGTGTTGGTGCGCCGTATCAATTGTTATGTATGTAATTAATGTCCAGCGCTGCGTAATATGTTGGCGCTTTATAAATACAATAAATAATAATAATAATGTATATAGTGTTTGGGGGGCCCCATTGTAAAAGTTGCATCGGGGCCCACAGCTCCTTAGCTATGCCACTGCCAGAAACACAGACCAAGAATTTCCAACAGCACTAAACCAGAGGTGTAACTATAGCGGGAGCAGTTCCTGCAGCTGCAGGGTGGCCCATGGCTGGTGGGGAGTGGGGACCAAAACTAGTTATCCCCCCCCCCCCCCCCCCCTCTGTTAGAGCAGTCTATCCTACAGATCAGGTACTTGTTATGGGTGGTCAAAACACAGATGGGTCGACACCAGAAGAAGTATAAAAATATAGCTCTTTTATTCCATTAAACAGAGGTTACACTGACAGACCGTTGTTTCGGGCACAAAATGCTCTTTTTCAAACTGCATAAGCCACCGGTTTGAAAAAGGGCATTTCAGCCAGAAAACAACAGTCTGTCACTGTTACCTCTGCTAGGAAAAGAAGACAGAAGAGATTTGCAAGTGTATCTCACACTCCCACTCCCTTGGACATCAACAATGGTACAATGATGTCCTGACTTGGATCCTGACTTGACAAAGACGCACTGCTGTGTTGAAACGCGTTGTCATTATCACCCGGCACACAGAGCTTGCCTGGACTCCAGACCTACCACAAATCCCTTGTTGATGCCCCCACTGGCCACTGAGATATGCTTGCAAATTTTTGACATTTTGTATGTGCATTTCTTTTGCAATTTGCAAACTGAATTAAAGGTATTGCACCATCTGAGGAGTGAAAGTTTTGGGTGTCCCATCAAGGTTTTCCAACCTATGATTGGTAGCTACTTCCCTGAACCAGTGCAAATAAAACTGAAGCAGAGCTGATGCAAAAATGGAGCAGATGTCCAGATCAATGGTTTTGATTGGTCACTCAGCTTTTCCATTTTTGCACCTTTTAGATTTCTTCAAATTCTCCATGCAATGAGTTTGATAAATCTGCCCATCTCTCTCTCCGTTACTGTCTGTGAATATGAACAGCAGGACGATGGAAAACCTAAAGGGACCCCAAAGCGTGTATGGGGAGCCCCCTCTGTTAATTTATCCCCAAAGCCCCTTTGTCACTAGAACTGGCCCTGCCCTCCATGATCTCACTATAACCTCCTTCCCCAATACAATAAAAAGAATTGTCTCCTCTTTATTATACTACTATTCCTTCTCTGCATCACCTAACCCTATCCACCAGAAACTCCATATAACAAATAAGCTAAAAGAAAAATGTATAATACAACCCCCATAACAACACCCCCCTCCCCCCAATACTTTTCTAATGAAGCTATAAGGGATGGTCGGACATGCCAATTTCCGATTCTGCGGAAGTTCAGATTTCTGCCAATTCAGATGACTGATTCCACCGATTTCTGAGTTCCGTCTTTTTTTTGGTCATTTTTTGCATTCTCTGATTGTCCAAATACATCCAAGCTGACTCCGCATTCTTGATTGGTCCAATGGTTTCAAGTTCTGTGATTGGGCTGAAATTACTGAGTTGCGGTAATGAAGTATTTCTGTACAAAAAATTTGATTTTCAAGGAGTCTCTTTTTGGGGGGTAATTTTTGCATTCTCTGATTGGCCAAATACTTCCGATGTGACTCTGCCAATCGGAAATGCAGATTTCTGACCCGAAATGTGGAAATTTCCTTTCTGCTGAATCCGATTGGGGATCTCTAGATGTTTTCTACCAAGATCTGCCACTCTTAAAGTGAACCTCCAGACTAAAAATCTACTCAGCAGCACTGAAAAGGCCTGGTGTTTCTTTAACAGTTTCACAGCATCAGAACTTTTTCTCTTATACAAGCCTCATTTTAGATGCACAGAAGAAAACTGCCCGGGCATTTTCCCCCTGATGCTGTGCAAAGCATGATGGGATTTCTGATGTTGTTGCTCTCGTTCTGCTGTTTTGGTGCAAAAAAAAAAAATTCTTACATTTTGAATTTGACATTTGAAGCCTAGCGTGTGCAGCTGGGAGGGGTGATCAGGACACAGGACAGTTGGAACTGTGTCTCCTGCTCCCTGTCACCTCCTTTCAACCAAAAAGATGGCTGCCCCATGACAAAGATGGCTGCCCCCATGAATCACAAACATTTGCCTGTTCTTTTAAAACAGGGTGGGTAAGAGATTATATTACCAATCTATTCTAATTAACATACCGTAACTAATGTAACTTAATGACAGTATGTTTGTTTAGGCTGAAGTTCCCTTTTAAGTCGGCAGGAACCATTCCTAGGATGATTTGGTGATCTTGGCATGGCAGATTTTGGTGCATTATGGTTATTATTCACTAATGTGTTTTGTATATGTGGGGTTGGTGTGAAATGAAGAGAATTGGGGTTACAGTGAGAGCAGTGGTGTGACCTCAGCTCCTGATGCTTCAGCGATTCCGGAGATCCGATGGTGTTTAATGTGGCTTCATGGTGGCATTGGCACAGCTATCCTACGAACTCCAATCAAATGCACAGAGAGCTTGGTGCCTTCAACCGCTATATTAGCTCTTCATTGGTGCTTCACTGATAATGTACAGTATAGTGGTTACCTCTGTATGTGCATTGACTAGTAGTAATCATTAACAATCTGTCCTCTGTCTCCTGCTCACACCTCTCTGACACTATGACTATCCTTGCCTGGTTTTTCTGCTCTATAGCAATTGTTATGGATGGAGTGCTTGAGGGGGCCTGGTTTAAAACCCGCACTAGGGCCCATAGCATCTTAGCTCCACTACGATGAAACTATGTTGATTTTGGATTGAGCTGATTTGAGTATGACTGCCAGCTATGGGCTCCTCCAGAGGGTCAGAGAAGGATTACACATGAAATGGGGCCCTAGGCAAGATAGCCTATTTATCTACCCTGGCTTCATAGGTAAGGTAAGATGAGGAATGGGCATCAGACAAGTTAGCAGCTAGGCCTTAGGGACCTACCAGGCCCTAGGCACCTGCCTTTCTTGCCTCTGGAGAGGCTGATATTATTAGAAAGGGAGTAAGATAGGAGTAAAGGGGGGTGGAAGGAAGGATCATAGGAGGTATGAACAGGGCTGGCCCTGGACTCTTTGCTGCCTGAGGCAAACTTATGAGGATGCCCCCCCCCCCCCCCCCCCCCCCAATTTGGAATGATCGCACAGCACTTGACAATTTACTTTTCTTCATGTTCTCAGTCAGGAAGGGAGCATTTGCATACATGACATGCTGCAGCTCAACACAATAACACACTGGCTGGCTGACTGCGAGTCTGTGACAAACAAACTGCTCACCCTCAGGCAGTCGGCCGTCCTCCATTCCTCCTTAGTCAGGACAGCAGTGCCACCTCCTCCCTACTGCTGTGCTAGTCAAATTAAACACTTCTGCTCTACTGGCTTCCCACTCCTCCCTCATTTTCAGACTTCTCACACAGCACAACAATCTGCTTTTCCCCAATGATGTCCTCTTCAACTCGCTTGCTCTCCTCTCTCTTCTCCTCCTACTCTGACTGCATGCTGTAAACACACAGAACAAACATGCTGCCCCTGTAATCTCTGTACCTGATGTAAGTGTTTCACCTTGCTTCATGAGAGAACCGGCCCTGGGTATGAACTGAAATGTTGTCTTATATCTAATGCATCAAGGTGGCAGAACAAAAAACGATTCATACCTGGGAGATATAATTTATGTGATCGATCGCATATGTGATGTTTATGGTGGGTGACTTTAGTAAGCCTGCTTTCATCTCTCTCTTGCTATATGAAAGGACTTAAGAAAACATTGCTAATTAAAGGGACACTGTAGGGGGGGTCGGGGGAAAACGAGTTGAAGTTGCCTGGGACTTCTAATGGTCCCCCGCAGACATCCTGTGCCCACGCAGCCACTCACCGATGCCCCAGCCCCGCCTCCGGTTCACTTCTGAAATTTCAGACTTTAAAGTCTGAAAACCATTGCGCCTGCATTGCCGTGTCCTCACTCCCGCGGATGTCACCAGGAGCACACGGCGCAGGCCCAGTATGGTCTGTGCCTGCGCAGTACGCTCCTGGTGCCGTCAGCGCGAGTGAGGACACGGCAACGCAGGCGCAGTGGTTTTCAGACTGTAAAGTCTGAAATTACAGAAGTAACCGGAGGCGGGGCCGGAGCATCGGTGAGTGGCTGCGCACAGGATGTCTGCAGGGGACCATTAGAAGCCCCGGGTAACTTCAACTCATTTTCCCCCGACCCCCCTACAGTATCCCTTTAACTTTGAAGTATGTTTTTTCTTTTTGTTTGTTTGTTTGCTTTTTAATTAGTTCTGATCTATGGGCTTTTTTTAGTTGCTTGGCCCGACCTTGTATTTCTATGCTTTTATGACAGAGGCTGTCAAAAGCTCTTTAGAAAGGAGGATGCAGTGTGTCATTGAGCTTTGTCCTTGCATGGAACCTGTTGCTATTTTTGCACTGCTGATCTCTCATGCTCTCAATGCTATAAATTCATCAAGTACTTTTTTTTCTTTTTTTCAGGTCAAAACGCTCTCTTTCCATTTTAAGGTCAAAATGAGAAGATGAAATGCTCAGTTAACCTTTCCCTTCTGCCACTGAGGCAGTGATTCTATACTCTGTCTGAACAAAGTAACCAAGCCTATATTGTATGTTCCTCTCAACACAGTTCCCATCCTAAAGCTAGCCTGTAGGCAGGTCCGGATTTACCATAAGGCACTGTAGGCACGTGGCTACAGGCGCCTGATGATGGAAAGGCGGCTCACTCCCCTCCCTTAGTGCCTCCTTCCTGCCTTACCTATACAGAGTCCTGAGTGGCGTGTAAATGAGAGGTTACTCACTTCGGTCTCAGTATTCCAATGACCAGATCTCCCTTTAGTTGGGGGCACCCCTACTTAACCACTTGCCGACCGCACACTCATAACGTGCGTCGGCAAAGTGGCAGCTGCAGGACCAGCGACGCAGTACTGCGTCGCCAGCTGCAGCTTAATTAATCAGGAAGCAGCCGCTCGTACGAGCGGCTGCTTCCTGTCAAATCACGGCGGGGGGCTCCGTGAATAGCCTGCGGGCCGCCGATGGCGGCTCGCAGGCTAGATGTAAACACAAGCGGAAATAATCCGCTTTGTTTACATTTGTACGGCGCTGCTGCGCAGCAGCGCCGTAAGGCAGATCGGCGATCCCCGGCCAATCAGCGGCCGGGGATCGCCTCCATGTGACAGGGGACGTCCTGTCACTGGCTGCACAGGACGGATAGCGTCCTGTGCAGCCCGGATCTCAGGGGGGGGAGAAGGTAGGAGAGGGAGGGGGGAATTTCGCCGCGGAGGGGGGCTTTGAGGTGCCCCCCCGCCACCCACAGCAGGCAGGAGAGATCAGACCCCCCCAGCACATCATCCCCATAGGGGGGAAAAAAGGGGGGCAATCTGATCTCCCTGCCTGCACCCTGATCTGTGCTGGGGGCTGCAGAGCCCACCCAGCACAGATCAATCAAACCAGCGCTGGTCCTTAAGGGGGGGTAAAGGGTGGGTCCTCAAGTGGTTAATACTGAGGCTAGCTTTGGCTACCTAAAACTAAGGAGCATCTGTAGCTACCTGCAAGGGAACTAAGGGAGAAGTGACAGCTGGGCCAGCCAGCACACTTGTGGTGTGGTTCAGCGGGTGTTTGTAGGTTCATGGAGGGCTAGGTCTAGGGTGCACAGAAGGACATCTGTGCCTATAGGGTCCTGTGATGCATGTAGGGAAAAATAAATAGATACTAACCTAAATAGTGGTAAGCCTCAGTATTGTCCAGAGGCTTCCCAGATCCTCCTGGTGCCCACTTCTGCTGCCCAGGACCCTCTCTTTTAATTTGGCTGTAATCCTGTACAAGCTTCTTTGTACTGGGCATGTGCGAGTGTTGTCCACACATGCTCAGTAGAGCAAAGGCAGCTTGTGTAAAGAGGAAAAAGCCATCCACGACCAGCTTTTGGTCTTCTGGGCATGTGCCGACTGCACTCACGCATGCCCAGTATAAAGAAGCTAGTACTTGGATGGGAACGAAACCAAAAGAGCATAGCCAACAAGGTCTTGGTGGGTATGCTAAGAGGGTCCGAGCACTGGAATGGTGGGCACCAGGAGGATCCAAGAAGCCTAAGGACTATCCAAAGCCTTTTCTCTACTGATATGCAAAGGAACAGAGGAGCCAAAAGAATAAAATGCGATAAAACTTTTAAAACATGGAGTGGCAGTGGTGGACCCAACCACTGCAAAGGACAAAAACGACAAACATGTTAATGTTTAGCAATGCAATTTATTGATACACTCCTTGGTTTGCAACACGTTTCGCACAGGAGCCTGGCACAGACCTGGATGGCTTTTAGTTATATGCGCCTACTTGACTGTCTGATGAAGCAGGGTCACACCTGCGAAACGTGTTGCAAACCAAGGAGTGTATCAATAAATTGCATTGTTAAACATTAACACATTTGTCATTTTTGTCCTTTGCAGTGGGAGGGTCCACCACTGCCACTCCTTGTTTTAAAAGTATTACTGCATTTTATTCTTTTGGTGCCTTTGTTCCTTTGCATACAGTTCTAGTCCACCGCGGGTGGAGGGGTGACACCCCCTTTTTCTTCCTATCTACAGAGAGTGACTTCTTAATCCTGAGTGGAAACAGGTCTAATCTTCTCACCTGCATTTACAGTGGTTGCCTTGGCAGTAACCCTGGTTTGTGAGTGTAATTATACTTACCCTTCCACTTTCTCACCTCGATACCAATACACACTACACTATATTGGGCTCTTGGTGTCCCTGTGTTTTTTTCCTCTACTGAGTAGGGGCGTAACTACAGGGAAGCAATCCCTGCAACCGCAGGGGGCCCAGAGCTGTGGGGCTACTACTTCACTCACTCCGATAAAGCCACAAACAATACAATAAAACGATCTGATTTTACAATAATTCGATAAAAGCAAAAATCGAAACCTTTTTTTTTAATCGAGCAAGAAATCCGATCGAATTTCACATTTTTATTTGGTATAGTCAATAGAGATGTTGGCAAACCATTCGCCAGCGAATCTCTATGAGCCGCTACTACTTCCGGGTCGCTATGACCCGTAGTAGTACAGCTGCGCTAGGCCGGCGGTGCGCGTCTTCGAGCGCGCGCCTGTTGCCAGGCACTCTCTGCGCATGAGCGTGATGTCACTCATGACGTCACGCACATGCGCAGAAAGTGCCCGGCAACAGGCGCGCGATCAAGAATGTGCACCGCCGGCCCAGTGCAGCCGTACTACTACGGGTCATAGCGACCCGGAAATAGTACAGGGTGAGGTGTTCGTCGGCGAACGGTTCAGGAACCGTTCGCCGTCATCTCTAATAGTCAACTGAGAGTGGTGGCTTTTTCTGATAATTTTTTATGAAACTTGAATGGTGTAGGGTAGATTGTCAATTTCCTTAAACATACTCACAAGCAATTTTCCCAGAGTTTTCAATCATTTTTTTTTCATAATTGGGGAAAAATCGAACACACGTGTGTGGTACATTGGTCAAATATTTTAAACGCTACAATCAATCAAAAAAAGTGACTGTAAACCTTGAATCGAAAAGAAATTTTAAAAATTCAAAACTACTTAAGAAAGGGAGCTCAGGGCTAACTTCCATATTCCATATAATTGATTAATTTATTAGTAATTCATAATGCAAAAAGACAGACATTTATAAAAATCCCCCATAAAATAAAAATTCAAACTGGCCAGCAACAAGCATGTGTCCCTATGTCGGAGTGCACTCCCCGCATTAACAGGTATCGATCATGCATGCATATATTTTTCTTCAGGCCCAGCAGAACTATAGTGGTGACCACCAATATCCAGGACAGGCTCAATTTATTATCTTCAGCTCTGACCCTGTGCGCATATTCAGCACGCCTCTCTGTATAGATACGCAACCATTACTGACACCCAAAAGATATGTCAAACCTCAACCGGACTTTCCGCATAATCTGTATGATGTTGCTACTTCATAGCCATTCATAGCAGTTGTAACAAACGGATTTCCACTCACCGCGCGATTCTTCACGAACCTCAATCAGGTCTGCGTGGTGCGGGAGCTGTTAATCCTTGCTAAAGTGGCATACATACTTGTCTTGGCGTGGGCTGCAAAAGGCCGTTTACGGCGTGTTAGCGTAGCGGGAGCCAGGAGGAAGGTTGCGGAGGCACGGGGAACAGAGAGCACGCCCACCGGACATCGGACGTCACACCCACGTGACGCGTTTCATCCCAAACAGGATTTCATCAGACGTATAGCGTCTTAAAGGGCACCAGTTTTTATACCCTTGCGGGTATATCCTCCAGTCATTAAAATTCCTGCAGCCTGTCATATTCACACGTATGTAACAGGACCAAAAACGGACATGAATCCAAGGACCTCTCAACGGATAGCTGATTCTGATGCTATAAGAAAACCTTCATATTCAGATCTTTATTAAGACCAAATGGCATTAAACTTCCACATTTATAGATCAATTCAGACTCTTTCTTTCTCAATTCAGAGTCAAAATCCCCTCTCCTCAGACTGATGTTTAATTTGTGAATGCCCATGACCTGCAAACCTTTAGGATTTGAATCATGGCAAGTTTTGAAATGCAAAACAATGGGGTTCAACTTCTTTTTATCCACATTGTGGTTTCTTATGTTCGCTACATGTTCCTTTATACGGGCATTTAATGCTCTGTACGTTTTTCCCACGTAAATTTTATCACATGGGCAACGAATTTGATACACCACTCGTTCACTATTGCAATCAATTTTATCATTAACATAGAACTCTTGTGATCGATCAAAATTGAAAAATGTTCTACCCATCGACACATATCTACAGATGTCACATCCAGCGCACCTGAACATACCTTTCTTTCCTGTCAATTTCCTAGTGCACCTGTCCCAACCGAACTCACTACTCACTAGCAGGTCATTCAAGTTGGCACTCCTTCTAGCCGCCACATGGGGGTAGTCTCCCACAATTTTTGCCACAATAGAATCCCTCCCCAGGAGGTGCCAATGTCTATTCAGAATTTCACTTATTTCCTTAAAATGCGCCCCATATGTTAATATGACCCTCGAAACACCAGCTCCAGCATTGTGTCCACGTGGGGCAGGTGCACATCTCTGAGGATCAGCCTTTGGTCCCAAGAGGGTAGATCTCTCCCTTTTTAGGGCTTTTTGATAGGCAGACCTAACAATTTTATTGGGGTACCCCCTTGCCCGCAATCTTATCATCAACTCCTTTGCTTCCTTTTTAAAATTGTCCAAATCAGAACAATTTCGTCTTAATCGCAAGAACTGTCCAGTAGGGACAGCCCACTTCTGAGATGGTAAGTGTGAACTGTATGCGGACAAAAGGGTGTTCCCTGCTGTCTCTTTACGGTAAGTACTAGTAGTCAGTGAGGTGCCCGATTTCCTTGTCTGCAGATCCAAAAATGAAATCTCATGAAAACTGTAAGAAAAAGTCAAAAAAATATTCCTGTCATTTAAATTTAATTCCTGCACAAATGAGTGCAGTTCCTCCTGTGTACCCTTCCATATGACGAACACGTCATCCACATAGCGGATCCAGAGGGCAACATGCTCCCCGAACCCACGCACCCGCCCCACCACCTCCTGCTCCCAAAATCCCAGGTGGAGGCAAGCGTAGGCCGGGGAGCACGCCGCCCCCATCGTCACGCCTCTTTTCTGTTTGTAAACACTGCCATTGAATTCAAAAAAGTTATTTTGCAAAATTAATTTCATGAGGTCAAGGATGAACTCACTCTGTCCATCCAAATCCAAATAGTGGACACCCAAATAGTGTTCCAAGGCTTCTAGACCTTTGTTATTGGGGATTGACGTGAATAGGGATTCCACATCAAGCCCCACAAGCAACCAATTTTCTTCCACGTGTACCCCCTCAATGCCTGCCAACACATCCCTAGTGTCCATAACAAATGATGGCAAATTCTTAACGATATCTTTTATTTTTAGGTCTACATATTTCGATATCCTTTCTAAGGGGCTATTATTTCCTGAGACTATTGGACGTCCGGGAGGTGCTTGTAAATTTTTGTGGGTCTTTGGTAAAAAATAGAACGTGGGTATCGTACATTCAGTTATTGTCAAATATTTAAACTCATTCTCTGAAATTTAAAAAATTGCATCGTGTGTGGCCACCTTAAAGCATGCTATACACTGACAGACTTGGCAAACTTTCTCCCGACATACTGAAGAGATAGACCCCTCTCTGATCGACATCTGATCACAGGAGGATCTATTGCTGCCACACACTGCACAGTGATTTTACTAGATTTCAACATGAAATCAATTAAAATCAATAGTACTGCTGCTTACTCAGTGCGCTCAGTGTTGTCCATGACTCACGTATAAGTCGACCCCTATACTTTAATAAAGTGAATCAGACCTACATTTATAGACTTATACTCGAGTATATACAGTAGTCGAAACCTGACAGAACCATCAGGTTTTGGACTAGCCCATCTCCTGATAGGGAATTCTCAGGGTTTTGTTTATTTTCAAAAGCACTTAGTGAATGTCAGTTGCTCTGTCCAACTACCAAAACAAGTATGCAGCAAGCAGGAAGGCTGGCCTGCATCATTGTATAATTAGTTTTTAGGGAATGTCTTTATAAAGAATAAAAGCCTTGCTGAGAATCCCTCATAAAGAGATGGACTAGTCCAAAACCTGTGGGTTCTGTAAGATTTCTACTACCTACTGTAAGTGACAGCAACATAGGAGAAAAGTAATTTATGGCTCATTTTATTATGAAAGAAACATGCTTTTATTTATATATGTTTACATTTATTTTAAATTGTACAATTTTTGCGATAGTGGTCCTTTAAAGAGAACCTGTAACAAAAAAAAAGTTCCCTGGGGGGTACTCACCTCGAGAGGGGGAAGTCTCAGGGTCCCAATGAGGCTTCCCCCACTCCTGTAGCTGCAGGCAGTCCAGCGCTGGCTCCCCCTAAGTGTCCCGGAATCCTCCCTCGACAAGCCTGACAAGCGCTGATTTATTTACCTCTCCTGGCTCCAGCGGAGTAGTGTTGGGCGAACAGTGTTCGCCACTGTTCGGGTTCTGCAGAACATCACCCTGTTCGGGTGATGTTCGAGTTCGGCCGAACACCTGATGGTGTTCGGCCAAACCGTTCGGCCACATGGCCGAACTAAGAGCGCATGGCCGAACGTTCCCCGAACGTTCGGCTAGCGCTGTGATTGGCCGAACGGGTCACGTGGTTCGGACCCGAACGCGCTCTGATTGGCCGAACTGTCACGTGGTTCAGGTAAATAAATACCCGAACCACGTCATATCTCCGCCATTTGTCTGTGGGTTTAGCTTTGGGTAGGCAGGCAGGGTAGTTCGCGCTCCAGCCACGCTAGCCAGGGTCCCCCCAGTCATTGTGTGTCGCTGCTGGAAACAGTAGTACACCGCTCGCTCAGCCACACTATATAGCATTCTGTTTACTGCCACTCTGTGTACCTCGCTCAGCCACACTATATAGCATTCTGTTTACTGCCACTCTGTGTCTGCTGGGAATAGTAGTACACCGCTCGCTCAGCCACACTATATAGCATTCTGTTTACTGCCACTCTGTGTACCTCGCTCAGCCACACTATATAGCATTCTGTTTACTGCCACTCTGTGTCTGCTGGGAATAGTAGTACACCGCTCGCTCAGCCACACTATATAGCATTCTGTTTACTGCCACTCTGTGTACCTCGCTCAGCCACACTATATAGCATTCTGTTTACTGCCACTCTGTGTCTGCTGGGAACAGTAGTACACTGCTCACCCGCCACTGTATAGCATTGTGCTCTGTGTCGCTGCTGGGAATAGTGGTACACCGCTCACCCGCCACTGTATAGCATTGTGCTCTGTGTCGCTGCTGGGAATAGTGGTACACCGCTTAGCCACACTATATAGCATTCTGTTTACTGTTCTGTGTCTGCTGGGAATAGTAGTACACCGCTCGCTCAGCCACACTATATAGCATTCTGTTTACTGCCACTCTGTGTACCTCGCTCAGCCACACTATATAGCATTCTGTTTACTGCCACTCTGTGTCTGCTGGGAATAGTAGTACACCGCTCACCCGCCACTGTATAGCATTGTGCTCTGTGTCGCTGCTGGGAATAGTGGTACACCGCTCACCCGCCACTGTATAGCATTGTGCTCTGTGTCGCTGCTGGGAATAGTGGTACCCCGCTCAGCCACACTATATAGCATTCTGTTTACTGTTCTGTGTCTGCTGGGAATAGTAGTACACCGCTCGCTCAGCCACACTATATAGCATTCTGTTTACTGCCACTCTGTGTACCTCGCTCAGCCACACTATATAGCATTCTGTTTACTGCCACTCTGTGTCTGCTGGGAATAGTAGTAATCCGCTCGCTCAGCCACACTATATAGCATTGTGTTTACTGCCACTCTGTGTACCTCGCTCAGCCACACTATATAGCATTGTGTTTACTGCCACTCTGTGTCTGCTGGGAATAGTAGTACACCGCTCGCTCAGCCACACTATATAGCATTGTGTTTACTGCCACTCTGTGTACCTTGCTCAGCCACACTATATAGCATTGTGTTTACTGCCACTCTGTGTCTGCTGGGAACAGTAGTACACCGCTCACCCGCCACTGTATAGCATTGTGCTCTGTGTCGCTGCTGGGAATAGTGGTACACCGCTCACCCACCACTGTATAGCATTTCTGTACTGCCACTGTACTGCTGCCAGTCAGCGTGTACTTTAAGGATAAGTGAAATGAGGAAGAAATCCGGTGAAAGAGGGAGGGGCAAGGGAAGAGGTGTTTCCCCTGACGGTTCACGTACAGGCCACAGGGGAGCACCCAAGAAAACCCACTCAATACCGCCCATGCTGTCCAGGACAACAACCCTCACAAATCCAAAAGAACAGGACCAGATAATTACTTGGATGACCTCTCAAGCGTCCAGCAGTGGGTTAAGCAGCACCAGCACATCACGCACGAGGTCCGAGTCCTCAGCCAGTTACAAGGAGCCAGTGGGCACAAAGCTGACACAACTGGCAGCGACACCACGCACACAACTGCCAGATAACCAGTCCGATGAATTACCTCAGGACACAATGGGGTATTCGCAGGAGCTATTCCCAGCCCAACAAACTTCCACCTTTCAAAGGTCAATGGAGGAACAGCCAGAAATGTTGTGCCCGGATTCACAACCATTAACTGTGGGAAATGCACCGCGCACTGAAATACAAGGCGAGTCCGAGGAGGACTCGGAAACCCAAATCCCAGAGCAAGTTGGGCAGGAGGGGTTGCAATTGCAGGAGGTCGGCCGACAAGATCTGGAAGACGACGTTGGAGTGAGCTGCGCAGAGGTTGTTCTGGGGAGCTCTACTCCACAGCGGCGGCCCCCCACAATGACATATGACGAGTTTCAGGAGATGGAAGAGGAGGGTATGGACAATGTGGACAGAGACCCAGATTTTGTTTGTGAACGAGAACATCGCCGTCGTAGCAGCAGCACAGATGAGTCTGTTGAAGAACCCACTGCTGCACGAGTTCGCCTTGTGCCACAAGGTAGGCGGCGCGCAATTTCAGGCACCACAAGCGTGGAAGTTCAAGTGAGAGGCAAAAGAGGCGCAAACAGAAATCGCCAGCAAGGCAGGTGCTCCAAAGTCTGGGCTTTCTTTGAAGACTGCACTGAGGATGGTACTATGGCGATTTGCAAGGTGTGCAAGACCCGCCTGAGCAGGGGGAAAAGTATTAACAACCTCTCCACCACCAGCATGAGCCGCCACATGCTATCCAAACATCCCACTCTGTGGGCAAACGCGGCAGGACAGGGTACCAGCAACACTGCCTCCCTTGGGGTCACCAGACTCACCACCAGACCTGCCTCAGCAGCAGCAGTAGCCCAGCCATTGCGTGGTTCACAACATTCACAAACATCAGATGCTGACACTGTCACTTTCCGGAGTAGTGCTCTTGAGGTCTCCCAGTGTTCATCAAACACAACAACCAACAGCCCTTCAGTGTGCAGCCCTACGATTCAGTTGTCTGTCTCGGAGATGTTTGATCGCAAGAGGAAATTGCCAGCAAATGACCCCCGGGCCGTGGCAGTAACAGCCAGCATAGCCAAGCTTCTGGCCTGCGAAATGCTGCCATATCGAGTGGTGGAGACAAACAGCTTCAAGGGCATGATGTCAGTGGCCATCCCACGTTACGTGGTTCCCAGCCGCTACCACTTTGCGCGCTCTGCAGTGCCTGAGTTGCATGAGCATGTGGTCAGCAAAATAACCCGAAGCTTGAAGAATGCCGTTGCCTGCAAGGTTCACCTCACCACTGACACCTGGACGAGTGCTGCGCCCAAAGGTTAAAAATATTCTTTTCTTATGTGAAAATATTTTAAAATGGGTGGTGCTGGATGAAACACCTCCCCAGTGACGACAAATCGCACTGATTCGCATAAAAGAAACCAGCTTTATTCTTACTCCACAACAATGTTTTGCCAAACCCGCTCCCTGACGAGATAAGTTACTCCCAGTTCTTTTTTATGTGCCTGAGGAAGCGGGCATCAGACCCGTGAAACGCGTTGCAAACATTGTTGTGGAGTAAGAATAAAGCTGGTTTCTTTTATGCGAATCAGTGCGATTTG
This sequence comes from Hyperolius riggenbachi, assembly GCF_040937935.1. Lineage (NCBI taxonomy): Eukaryota > Metazoa > Chordata > Amphibia > Anura > Hyperoliidae > Hyperolius > Hyperolius riggenbachi. The sequence goes on from NC_090651.1 coordinate 318,628,070, forward strand.
TCGTCACTGGGGAGGTGTTTCATCCAGCACCACCCATTTTAAAATATTTTCACATAAGAAAAGAATATTTTTAACCTTTAGGCGCCTCTGTACTTCTGCACAACTAATTTATCCACCAGTTGGATGGGTGTGAGCACCTTCTTTCTATAGAGAGCGACCTTTTAACCTGAGCGGAGACAGGTTTAAACTCCCCGCCTGCTACATTAGTGGTTGCCTAGCTCGGCAACCTACACTTGTGAGTATAATTCTCTTTTTAGTACTTGTCCAATCAAAAACAACAGTAACACACTATTGGGGCTCTCGTTTTTCCATCTGTTTTACATACCTGGACGAGTGCGTTCGGCCAGGGTCGATACATCTCCCTTACCATGCACTGGGTGAACCTTGTGGAGCCTGGCAGCGATTCCTCACCTGCTACGGCGCGGGTGTTGCCCACGCCGCAAACAGCTGCACCGCCGTCCTTCCCACTGGATAACAACAGCAGCACCTACCTCTCTGACTCCTTCTCCTCCAACGCATCTCAAAGCTGTACCTCATCCGGAAACGCTAACCCAGCAGCAGTAGGATCGTGGAAGCAGTGCAGCACAGCTGTTGACATGCGTCAGCAAGCGTTGCTGAAGCTGATCTGCCTTGGGGATAAGCAGCACACAGGGGAGGAAATTTGGAGGGGAATAAAGGAACAGACGGATTTGTGGCTGGCACCGCTGGACCTGAAACCGGGCATGGTTGTGTGTGATAATGGGAGTAATCTCATTCGCGCTTTAAGGTTGGCTAAGCTGACACACATCCCTTGCCTGGCGCACGTGATGAACCTAGTAGTTCAGCGGTTCCTGAGGACATACCCAGACGTGGCCGATCTTCTGTTGAAGGTGCGACAAGTGGCCAAACATTGTAGAAATTCCAGTACTGCTTCGGGGGCACTCGCCAAGATGCAGGAGCGCTTCAATCTCCCCCACCATCGCTTGCTGTGTGATGTCCCTACGCGCTGGAATTCTACGCTGCACATGCTAGCCCGCTTTTGCGAGCAGAAGAGTGCAGTGGTCCAGTACATGACGGCGCAGTACCGAGGCGCATCCGGACAGCTGCCAAGCTTCTGTGGATCCGATTGGGCCAACATGTTGGACCTCTGCCAAGTCCTCCAAAATTTTGAGCAGTCCACGTTGCTTGTGAGCAGTGACAACTCTTCAGTCAGTATTACCATACCACTGCTGTGTTTACTGAAGAGGTCAATGTTGAAAATCAAGGAAACAGCTGTCATGATGCAACTGGGGGAATCTATAGGAGAAAACGATCAGCGTGATGGTACCAACATCAGGCCATCCGCCTCAGGAAACGCTGGCCCCAGCAGCTATGACAAAGAAGAGGAGGAGGAACAGCTGGAGTTGGAGCAGGAATTTCATGCCACCACTGACGAGGGCCAGAGCGGTGCACGTTGGACTTCCACAATTCAGCGCAAATGGTCAGCAGAAGCAGACCAGGAAGAAGGTGACAACTATGATGCATCACAACAACTATCACAACGCTCACAAGAGGATGATGAGGATTCTGGCAGGACTCTGGCACACATGGCTCAATTCATGCTAGACTGCATTGAACGCGACCCACGCATTGTGCGCATTCTGGACAACACCAATTACTGGGTTTATACACTTCTGGATCCACGGTACAAACACAATGTTCCAAAACTGCTTGAAGAAAGAGTCAGACAGGTCAAAATGGAAGAATACCAGCAGGCCCTTGTGGAGACTTTAGAGAGGAGATTAACATCCTCCCCCTCCTCTAGCCAGTTGTACGCCGACAGACTGACTTCCGCAAACCCAGGACGACCAGGAGGGCAGCAAACAACACAACCCGCAGCTAGTGCCTAAAAGGGAATGGTATCGGCAGTGTCCTTGGAGTGGGAAAATTTTCTGACACCCATGCAGCAGCAGCCCACAGAACAGCAAGCGTGCAGATCCACCTCCAACACCGATCGCCTGGAGAAGATGGTCAAGGACTACATGTCAGATGGCGTAGCTGTGTCGAACAATCCATCTGCACCCTTCAACTATTGGGTATCGAAGCTAGACACCTGGCACGAACTGGCAATGTACGCAATAGAGGTGCTGGCTTGCCCGGCAGCCAGCGTTATGTCGGAACGCTATTTCAGTGCTGCCGGAGGCATCGTCACAGATCGGCGTATCCGCCTCTCCACAGAAAATGCAGACCGTCTGACTCAAATTAAAATGAATCAATCCTGGATTGGAAACGACTATGCAACACTCCCGGACCCCAACCAAGTAACATAAACAATGACCATCTGTGATGGGTTAGCGTTGCCGGTCCCTGTTTATAGAACCTCTCATCTTTATTACATTTATGACTGCATGGCGGCAAAAAGCATTGCTATATCCGCACGCTTTTTGTCCTCATGCAAGGCCTGGGTTGTTGTGTCTCAAAGCGTGGCCATCTCCTCCTGCGCCTCCTCCTGTTACATCACGTGTGCTGCTGCTGGGTTAGCGTTTCCGGTCCCTGTTTATGGAACCTCTTATCTTTATTACATTTATGACTGCATGGCGGTACAAAGCATGCTATCCGCACGCTTCTTGTCCTCATGCAAGGCCTGGGTTGTTGTGTCATAAAAAGCGTGGCCTTCTCCTCCTGCGCCTCCTCCTGTTCCATCACGTGTGCTGCTGCTGGGTTAGCGTTGCCGGTCCCTGTTTATGGAACCTCTCATCTTTATTACATTTATGACTGCATGGCAGTAAAAAGCATGCTATCCGCACGCTTCTTGTCCTCATGCAAGGCCTGGGTTGTTGTGTCTCAAAGCGTGGCCTTCTCCTCCTGCGCCTCCTCCTGTTCCATCACATCTGCTGCTGCTGGGTTAGCGTTGCCGGTCCCTGTTTATGGAACCTCTCATCTTTATTACATTTATGACTGCATGGCGGTAAAAAGCATGCTATCCGCACGCTTCTTGTCCTCATGCAAGGCCTGGGTTGTTGTGTCTCAAAGCGTGGCCTTCTCCTCCTGCGCCTCCTCCTGTTCCATCACGTCTGCTGCTGCTGGGTTAGCGTTGCCGGTCCCTGTTTATGGAACCTCTCATCTTTATTACATTTATGACTGCATGGCGGTAAAAAGCATGCTATCCGCACGCTTCTTGTCCTCCTGCAAGGCCTGGGTTGTTGTGTCTTAAAGCGTGGCCATCTCCTCCTGCGCCTCCTCCTGTTACATCACGTGTGCTGCTGCTGGTGCTGGATTAGCGTTACCGGTCCCTTTTCCTGGAACCTCTTCTCTGTATTACATGTATGACTGCATGGCGACAAAAAGCATGTTACCTGTGCAAAGAAACATGACATTTTCCACATTTAAAAGACAGTTTTTCCTTTGAAACTTTACAATCAATTTTCTTAAAAACTATAAGCTATTTTTCAAATATTTTTCCTCTTGTACCCACTCCCAAGGTGCACATACCCTGCAAATTTGGGGTATGTAGCATGTAAGGAAGCTTTACAAAGCACGAAAGTTCGGGTCCCCATTGACTTCCATTATGTTCGGAGTTCGGCGCGAACACCCGAACATCGCGGCGATGTTCGGCGAACGTTCGCGAACCCAAACATCTAGGTGTTCGCCCAACACTACAGCGGAGGTGCTGTTGCGGCTCTCCGCATGGAGATAAGCGACCCTATCGGGTCCGCTCCAGAGCAGCCCGACGGAGATCTGCTATTTTCGCCTATCTCCGTACGGAGAGCTGATACTGCGCCTGCGCTGGAGCCGGGGAGGTAAATATTTACATCGCCGCCGTTCTGGGAGGATTTTCGCCGCTGCCGTGGGACTGAGGTGGACGGGGGAAACCTCAATAGGATCCGGAGGCTTCCCCCACCCAAGGTGAGTACCCCCCAGGGGAGGTTTTTAAAGTTACAGGTTTTCTTTAAGGATTCTTTTGCACAGTGCACCTTGTGTGGTGATACAATCAAGAAGCAACATTGCTGAAAAGCTGCACCGCGCTTAAGACCTGTGGTGCGATCGTGGAGTGACGAATAATATAATATGAACTCTGAAAGCATGCTTCACTACCACCAGAAAAAGTATAAGGTTAAATGAGGTCCTCGGCAGGACAGCCCTTTTTGCTCGGTGCTGATGATCACCTGGCTTCTTTAGCTAGATTTGGTGGGGGCTATCATCTACCAGGCCCCTAGACCATCTCCAGGCCCTAGACAGCTGCCTAGAATTGCCTTGTGGATGTTACAGCTCTGACTGCCACTGGTAGTTGTCTGGTAAATGCACAGCATGCTGTAAATCACTCTGTTGGAACTGACTGCACCGCATGTATGCAATGTATGGCCAGATTGACATCAGATTGACATGAGACAGAACTCTCTCTGATTGAATCTGAACAGAGAGAGATCTGTTTGTTGCCCATACACCACAGGCCAATTCTCGATCAATTTCAGCATGAAATCTCTCAGGAATCAGCTTTGTAACACAGCATCAGCCAAAATCTTGACAGTGACAACGTCCTAACTATAACTTGAATCTACAGTAATTATACATTGTTGATTGATACCATATATACTCAAATATAAGTCAACCTTGTGTATAAGTCGACTCCACTATTTTACCCTTTCAAGCTGGAATTTTTTTACGGACTGAAATATAAGTCTTCCCAGCAAAGTTAATGGCTGCACTTTGGGACCAGGAAGAATTAACAGCTGCACTTGGGGAACCAGGAGGGGTTAATGACTGTACTGCATAAAGTATTGCAGCCATTAGCCCCTCCTGTGGAGCAATTATTTACTCCCCCTCCTGCTGCCCAGTATCTTTCCCCTGCCCCTTACCTTGTTAATTGTTGTGGCCAGGACTTTCAGACCTGTGTTTTCTTGTCATTTGCTTTATCGAAAAAGTATCACTTTCCACTGGGTGAATTGCTGCAAATGGGAATGTCACTATTAATACACACATTACTCAGTGTGCTCAGTGTTGTCCGTGACTCGTCTATAAGCCCCTATACTTTTATTTAGTGAATTAGACCTACATTTCTAGACTTATAGTGGATTATATACAGTAGGTTCTTCTGGTGTTCAGCTGAGACAAACACAACTGACCCACCATACATACCCTGTAAAATAAGCTATGGGAAGAACATTGCATAAAATTCCTAACTACAGGCGGTCCCCTGCTGACAAAAAACAGGTTTTGTTGTGGTAGATTTGGTCATATAGTATAAACTAACTAGTATAAACTATGTTTATTGATTGTTTTCAGTGTGCTTTTTAAAAGTTTTAAACTCCTTCTAACAGTTTATACAATATTGTTACAATAAACAACACAATTATGTAATAAAAAGAAAACATTGTATACTTTGTGCATGAAGACAACTTTGTGTCTCTGAAATGTTATAACGTGAGTGGTTTGTAAGTAAGGGCTGGTTCATACTGGATGTGTTTTGCGCTCCTCATTGACTAAAAATCTGGCAAAAATATCACAAATTTGAAAGATGGCAGCGTTTTTGCCACGATTTTCAATCAATGAGGATGAATTTTTTAAAGTGCAAATGCAGCATAAAACACAGCCAGTGTGTCTGTATATAAGAAAGTCCTGGATTTATTAAAATTAAGCACTAGCCGGGGTGCTCGATGAGACTGTAGGAGCATAATTTTTTTTTATTCCTATGTAGCTGTCTCTTATAGTAGGTGTTGTATTCTGACGACTCTGAAAACTCTGACAGGATTTTGAATAGTACATTTCCTCATGGGGGATTCTCAAATGTTCTGTTATTTTCAAAAGCTCTCCTTGAAAGACAGTGGCAGAGTTCATCTGTCAGAATAGTGGAATACAGGAAAGGAGGCCAGCCAGCATCTTTGTATAAGGGAGTGCTTTTGAAAAGCATAAAGGACACTTTGAAAATCCCCCATGGGGAGATGGACAAGTCCAAAACTTGTCCGTAAGAGATTTAGAGCCATCAGATTATAATATCTACTGTAAGTGACAGCTACATCAGAAATAAAAATATTACAGTGCATTTACTCTGTTATAAATGCTTAATGAAGGTTTAGTCTAATGTTATTTTCTGTTCTGTGCAGCTATACCTAACCTCCCCTGCCTATGTTATTCCGTTCCATACCTCATGTAATTCCCTACCTGATGCTTCACCCTAAACTCCTTGGCTAACATATTAATCCTAACCTCCTAGTAATAACAGCTAAACAGTAACCTACCCTAGCTCATAGCACTCCTAATATTGGTGTCAAAAAACAATAACAACTAACCCTAAAAACTCTAAATATACACATCCAGGGCCAGTTTAAGCAACAATGGGGCCCCAGGGCAAAATAAACCTGGGGGGCCCCCCCAACATATACCCCGGAACAAAAATCGGCATTAGGGGACCTTTTTTGCAGCTGGTATAGTCAGGGTGTGAAGTCCCAATCGGTCGGAGCTCCACATTCTGGCTACACCAGCCTGCATGGGGGACAAGGGGTTAAAAAGTTTCAGGAGGGGGGACCCCACATAATTAAAAAAAAAATCCCACACTCTAAACATAAAAAAAAAAATTGGGAAAATAGGAAAAAATGCCAGGGATCTTCATACAGCCATATTGCGGCTGTATAGCGATCCCTGGCCAAAGCGCTGCGGCTGCGTATAGACCCCCTGGAAACCCCATCAGGAAATTTATTGCGCTTTCGTTTGATGCATGTAAAATTACACTACCGTTAGGTTTGCTACTAAAAGTGACATTTACCGCATTTAAAAGTATACTTTTTTCCTTCGAAACTTTAAAATCGGTTTTCTCAAAAACTATAAGGTCTTTTTGAAAAATGGTTTTTTCCTCTTATTCCTAATGATCTCTTTAACATATCCTGCAAATTTAGGGTTTCTAGCATTTAAGGTGGATTTGCTATTTACCATTAAAATCGGCAGGTTTTAAATGTGTATTTTTGTTTTCCTTTGAAACTTTAAAATCGATTTTCTCAAAAACTATAAGGCCGATTTGAATTTTTTTTCCTCTTGTAGCTACTGGGGGCCCCTACAAGATCTGGGGCCCTGGGGCAGCTGCCTCCTTTGCCTTAACCCTCCTGGCGGTTTGTCAAAATCCGCCAGGGGGCAGCAAATACGTTTTTTAAAAACTTTTTTTTTTTTTCATGTAGTGAGACGAGGTCTCGCTACATGATAGCCGCTGCTCAGCGGCATCCCCCCAGCCCCTCCGATCACCGCCGGCAGTCGGAGATCAGGAGATCCCGTTCAAAGAACGTCAAAGGGGACTCCGATCCACCCCACGGCGATGCCTGGCACTGATTGGCCAGGCAGCGCACGGGGTCTGGGGGGGGGGAGGGGCAGCGGCGACGCGTATAGCGGCGGATCGGCGGGTAGCGGCGGCGATCGGGCACTGCACGCAGCTAGCAAAGTGCTAGCTGCGTGCAGCAAAAAAAAAATTATGCAAATCGGCCCAGCGGGGCCTGAGCGGTGCCTCCCGGCGGCATACCGCCAGGGAGCTTAATGGTAGCGCCGGCCCTGTACACATCTTATATACACAGCTTATGTATTTGTTGTTGTTCATGGTGCGATGTTTCTGCTGCGCCAAAATAATTTTCCTATAATTAAGTATCCATGTGCTTCCCCAGATACAAGAATGAATTAGCCATGTGTCCCTAGATACCAGAATGAACTAGCCATGTGCCACAGGTAAAGGTATTAAAGTGGTCTGAAACAGCATTTCTTGTTTGTTTTAAAAGATTCCTTTCAGGGTCCGGTAGGAAGTGGAGAAAACAGTATCTTTTGTTTACATTCCTCAGTTGTTACATTGTATGTAACATTGTATGTAACAACTGAAAACAAGCTCTGTGTATCAAGCATACGCACAGTTCAGATGAGCTCACTAGAAGATTTTAATATATAATAAAAAGGAGCTTGAATAAAATGCAATGGCAGATTTTAGCATAAACTGTACTTTGGGAATGTAATGATCGGTGTCAACACACAGAGAGAACCTGATTATTGATGATCTGCAGTATCACCAGTAATACAGATATATACCTGATTATGGATGATCTGCAGAATCACCAATAATACAGATATATGACTAATCTCTGGACACCCGGCACAAGAAATACAATAACGACAGTAATATATCACAGAACTGTGGAAATATCCACCACACGGCAATTCCTCAGAGATGTGGTAAACTCTGAATGGGAACCCCGTGAGTGAGATCCTCTAACCAGGCAAAGTGAGGGATCTCGACCCCTAGCAGTAATCGTCTGCTTGGGGCAGGCGTCTCGGAGAGGCAAGCCTCAGGAGAAAGGTCAGACAGGCAAGGGTTCGGCAACAGAGATGGCGGCAGCAGTACAGGAACGGAAGGCAGAAGAGTAATCGGTAAACAGGCAAAGGTTGGCAACAAGAATCAGATAGGCAGAGGTACAATAGCGTGGAGAGAGAGAGTAGTCAAGGATAGCCGGAGTCAAACACAGATACAATATTAAATACAATCCTAACTAAGGTGTGAAATCCTTAGCATCAACACCAGGGCACTGAACTAAGGTCTGAGCGTTAACACAGAAGTGTATTCACGACAGCAGACAAGAAGCAACTGAATATAAGCTCCTTATATGCTGGGAGCGCATCCAGCCACCCAGCCGCCCAGCCAATCAAAAGGCCTCCTGAGGTCAGCTGACTGGAGAGTCAGCTGAACCTCCTACGTAGGAGGTAAAAATCCTGCCTCCTTGCGCGCCCGCGTGTGACCCTCTGCCCCTGTGCACCAGAGAGGCCAGGCCTAGGGTCCGCGCGCGAACACGTGCCGAAGTCCGCCGGCTGCACCACCGGACCCGCCGCCATGTCGCCAGCCGCGGCAGCGGTGTCCCCACCAACCTGTGCCAGCAGTTCCGCAAGTGAAGCGGAACTCGCTGGCTGGGAAGCGGAGACCGCCGCCATGTTGCCCCGTGCGGCGGCATCTCCGTGGACTCTCACAGGGAATTTGTAATTTGTAAACAGGCAATATTACTAGTGCACAAAAGCAAATATAATAACTGTATGGGTAATTAAAAAGTAGGAAAACATATTTTTATTGAATGTTATGTAAGAGTTTCAGGCCAATTTAAGTGGTCATGTGACTACCGTATATACTCGCAAGCAAGCCGAATTTTTGACCCCCCAAAAGTGGGCCAAAAGTTGGGGGGATGGCTTGCTTGCGAGTCTCGTTGGTGGAAGGCCGCCTCCCTCCCGCCCCGCGTCCGCCACTGCTATTAGCTTACTGTGCGGCTTCCTCTATTTTCCTCTCCGTCTCCCGGGCATGTAAATAGTTCACAGCAGCTCGCTCCACGGCGGCTGCTGTGTGATGACAGGTAGCTGGAGGCAGAGCGGTTTCCATAGTAACGGTGATACACATCTCCGTTACAGGAAACCGCTCTGCCTACAGCTTCCTGTCATCACACAGCAGCCGCCGTGGAGCGAGCTGCTGTGAACTATTTACATGCCCGGGAGAGGGGAATAGAAGAAGCCGCACAGTAAGCTAATAGCAGCGGCGGCCGCGTGCAGGAGGGGGGGGGGGTGAGGCGGGGGGCACTATACTAGCTATACCGAGCACTATACTAACTATCCTTGTGCACTAAACTAGCTATACCGAGCACTATACTAGCTATACTGAGCACTATACTAGCTATACCTGGCACTATACTACCTATACTAAGCACTATACTAGCTATACCGAGCACTATATTAGCTATACTGAGCACTATACTAGCTATACTGGGCACTATACTAGCTATACCTGGCACTATACTACCTATACTGAGCACTATACTAGCTATACTGAGCACTATACTAGCTATACTTGGGCACTATACTAGCTATAACGAGCACTATACTACCTATACTGGGCACTATACTAGCTATACTGGGCACTATACTAGCTATACTGGGCAATATACCAGCTATACTTGGGCACTATACTAGCTATACTGGGCACTATACTAGCTATACTTGGGCACTATACTAGCTATACCGAGCACTATACTAGCTATACCGAGCACTATGCTACCTATACTGTGCACTATACTAGCTATACTGGGCACTTTACTAGCTGTACTGGGCACTATACTGGGCACTATACTAGCTATACTGGGCACTTCACTAGCTATACTGGGCACTTCACTAGCTATACTGGGCACTTCACTAGCTATACTGGCCACTATACTAACTATACTGGGACACACTGGGGGGGAATCACACAGCCAGCATTTTCTACCCCCGGCTTATATGAGGGTCAATCATTTTTTCCTGGTTTTTCAGGAAAAATTTTGGGGGTCAGCTTATATGCTGGTCAGCTTGCTTGCGAGTATATACGGTATATGGTGGAGGTGCCCAAATAAAACAATTAAGAACAATTTAAAAAAGAGAGGTACTGTTTGCTTACGTCTCTTGTAAAAATACCAGTCTCTTTAATTTACAACTTTATTAGCACAAAAAATGGACAGCATGTTTTCTCTCTTGATAGTGGCGCTCATGATGGCGAACCCCAGCCACAAGGTACACTGTAATTATTTGACCTGAAGAAGTGGAATAAACCGACAAAATGTATTGTTTTTTGTGCTAAAAATGGAATTTGTCCAGTAATTTGTCCCGAGTTTTCCAAGGTATGCCAACAGTAGCTCTCTTTTTTTGAACTGTTCTGAATTGTTTTACTTATTTAGTTATGTAGTCATTATCTCACACCTCTTATCTCACACCTCTTTTGGAAGGATGTTGATTTTGTTGTATTCTTTCAAATCTACTGCAACTTCAGAAGAGCAACCACTCCAGTAGAGCTCCTAGTGGCTGGAACCAGAGAAGAGATTGGTTGTTCCCCACAGGCTTGATTTGGTGGTTGCATTACCATGCAACCCATTTTGTGTGTACCTTTTTAAATTTGAATATCTTATTCGGTGCACATAGGCACCACACAATTGGTTTCTGGTGTTTTCTTTGTGTTTTTTCAGTCCTTGGCTGTTTCTGTTGGTTCACCCAGTCCATATCTCTCAAGTGGTTAGTAGCCATGTGTCTCCCAGAGAGAATTAGGTAGCCATATGCACCCAGATACTTAAATAAGTAGCTATGTGCCACCTAATATAAGAATGAATTAGCCATGTGTCCCTAGATACCAGAAATAAGTAGCCATGTGCCCCCAGATAAAATAATTAAATAATCATGTGCCTCTCAGATAGAAGAAGGTTCATAAGTATTAGTACACCGCCAGTGAGCTGGGTGCAGAGCGAGCCGAATAACAGAGCACCCTGCTGCCACTCAAATCCCCGGCGGGGTTAAATACTATTCCCCCTCCAAGTCGTAGCAACCCGGAGGGGTGATCTTGCGATCACTAGAACCCCAAATTACCCAAATTGCTGCTATAGCGGCGCCTAGTTTTGGTGCGTGAAGCCGTGCGCCAAAACCACCTGCTTCAGATAAGGTAGCCATATAGCCCCAGACAGGGCCAGATTTACATCACAGGAGCCTATAGGCACAGATGTCCTGGCACCCAAGACTTCACCCTCCATGAAACCTCCCTACAAAGCCCCACAGAACCGCACCCTAAGTGTGCTGGTTGGCCCAGATGTCACTTCTCTCTTACTTCCCTTTCCCATCATAGATAGCTACAGGTGCCCCTTAGCATTAGGTAGCCAGAGGTACCCTGTTAAGTGGCTAGTGGTACCCCCGACTGAAGGGAGATCTCATCAGTGGAGTGTTGAGATCCGGGTGAGCACCCTCTCATTTACAAACTGCTCGGGACTCTACATAGGGAAAGAGGGAGGCACTCACGGAAGGACGTGAGCTGCCTTTCCATCATCAGGCGCCTGTAGGCATGTGCCTACAGTGCCTTATGGTAGAACTGGCCCTGGCTCCAGATATTAGAATTAAGTAATTAAGACTGAAGCGAACAAAAATGGCTATTTTTACCTCCTAATTCGCTTCAGTACTCTCATTAGATGTAAACCGCCGCATCCCCGCCGCAAAACGTGGGCTTTAGACCCCTGAAATCCCTGGGGGGGGCAATCCGGCTGGCGCTTCCTGAAAGAGGCAGAGCTTTCAGCTGCAGCTGCAATGAAAAAGACGGAAGCCTGGGTAACAGGCAGGGGTCGAGTCCTGCGTGAACGCGGGTGGACGACATCCAATTACTTTTTTTGGAGAGTGGACGTCGTCCACCCTAGCATATATGGAGGGGAGCAGCGCAATGGAGAGGAGCATTGTGCAGAGCAGCGTGGAAGGGTGGATGTTTCCCCCCCCCCTTCCCTCACCTTGGGGCTCCTCTTCATGGCTCTCCCCTCCGGAACATTTGTAGCGGCGGTGGATGGCAGCGGGCATTAGTGGGCAGGACTTACCTCCTCCCCGTTCCGGCGAGTTGACGCTGTGCGTGCCGCTAGTCTGGTATAGTCAAGACCAGAGCAGCGGCACGCACAGCGTCAACTCGCCAGAACGAGGGGAGAGCCAGGAAGAGGAGCCCCAAGGTAAGGGAAGGGGGTGGGGAAACGTCTGCACTTCCCCGCTGCTCTGCACAATGCTCCTCTCCACTGCGCTGTTCCCCTCCTGCTGGCGGGGACATCTGGCTACCTATTCTGCAGACGCCTATAGACTGGCTATACTGGGGACACCTATACACCTGGCTACATATACTGGGGGCACCTATACACCTTGTTACATATACTGGGGGCACCTATACACCTGGCTACATATACTGGGGACACCTATACACCTGGCTATACTGGGGACACCTATACACCTGGCTACATATACTGGGGGCACCTATACACCTGGCTACATATACTGGGGACACCTATACACCTGGCTACATATACTGGGGACACCTATACACCTGGCTACATATACTGGGGACACCTCTATACCCGGCTATACTGGGGACACCTGAACACCTGGTTACATATACTGGGGACACCTGGCTATACTGGGGACACCTATAGACCTGGTTACCTATTCTGGGGACATCTATACACCTGGCCACCTATTCTGGGAATATCTAAACACCTGACCACCTATTCTGGGAATATCTATACACCTGGCCACCTATTCTGAGGACATCTATACACCTGGCTACCTATTCTGGTGACATCTCTACACCTGGCCACCTATTCTGGGAACAACTATACACATGACTACTTATACTGGGGACACCTATAGACCTGGCTAGCTATACTGGGGGTACCTATTTTAGGGGAACTGCTGTCAGATCTGTATTTTTGGGGAACCGCTGATGCCAGATTACATGTATTTTGGGGAACCGCTGCCAGATTGTGTATGTTGGGGGACCACTGCTGCCAGATTACATGTATTTTGGGTGTGTATTTTGGGTGATCCACTGCCAGGTTTTGCGTATTTTGGGGAACTGCTTCCAGATTATGTGTATGTTGGGGGAACTGCTGCTGCTGCCATATTGCCTATTTTGGGGGAACCACTGCCATTTTATCTGTATTTTGGAGGAACCTCTGCCAGATTATGTGTATTTTTGGACAAATGCTGTCAGATTACATCTACTTTTTGGGGATACACTACGACAGAGCCCAAACTTCCCCTGGCAGACCTTTAATACCACTGCTAAGGCCATGTATATTTGGCCCCACCCATGACCACGCCCACACTATACTTAACCACGCCCATTGTTTGGCACGGCGCAGAGGTTTTTCGGGTGAGTCCACTCACCTCTTTTTCCAGGACTAGACCCCTGATAACAGGGGTGTAACTAGAAACCACTCGCCCCCCCCCACAAAAAAAAAAAATCACCGGCCCCCCACCCCCGGGGCTCAGGGCCATTTTGGGGAGCATGAGAGGAAAGCGTGGCTGCGCATCGGCAGGGAGGGGGGACAGTCCCACCCCTCCCTCACCTCGGGTTCTCCCCTCAGTGCCCCCCTTCTGCAATTATCAGTGGCAGCGGGTGGCGGCAGGAACACTTACCTCCATCCACCGCAGAGGTCCATCTCTAAGTGCCTCACGCTATTTCCTGTTTAAACAGGAAGTAGCATCAGACACTTAGAGATTGGAACCTCCGGTGCGTGGAACGCAAGGAAGTATGTGTTCCTGCCGCTAACTCGCTGCCACTGATAATTACAGAAGGGGAGCACTGAGGGGAGAACCCGAGGTGAGGGAGGGGTGGGACTGTCCCCCCTCCCCGCCGATGCGCAGCCACGCTTTCCCCTCATGCTGCGACCCCTCCTGCCCATCAAAATGGCCCTATTGTTACGCCTGTGCTGGGTAAGTTCTAACCCTCCCTCACACACCTGGCTGCTGTGGCAACGGAGCAAAAACGGATCTGATCGACCGGTGATCAGAACCGTTTTCATGGATCCGTTTGCCAGTGTGATCCAAGCCTTACGAACCCGGTGATGCGGAAACTGTATCTGTTTTACCGTATCCGTTTCGCTTTAGTTCACAATGTGAAACGGGCCTTAGACTTAACAACTGGCGTTCAGGAAATGCTTTTCTCCCATGAGGAGATGGACTTGTCCAAAATCTGTCAGTTCTGTCAGATTTGCCTACATTTTTTTGCTGAAGTGGTCCTTTAAAGGAAACAAGCAATGCTGCCCATATGAGGTCATAAATAGATGCATGGGATAGCCGATCTGCATTGAACTGTAACATAATAAAATCAGTTGCTTCATATGACAGCCAGGAAACACATTGTTTAGGAGATTAGCAATGGCAGCCTCCATCATCATATCAATGCAGCTTACCTTGAAGATTAAACATTGCAAAATTCCCTGGGAATCCTTCAAATGCATTTATAATCTCCATTTAATAGAAACGTCCCCCTTCCCTGCCTGCAGATCACAGCTGGGGTATCCTGTCAGCACCTTGGAGAGTGATGTTCATTTCACAACTCTCTAACACGCCTTGCTTTTAGTAATTCCCTTAAGGTGGCACTTCCACCTTCAGCACCGAGTCCCCCACACACACGTCAGCCACCCCTCAGCCTGAATCACACTGCCTACCACCCCTAGACTAACAATGTGATGAAGGCAGCCTTCCTCACAGTGGCCTGCCTTGAAATATGAAGCCTAATTGTAATGTGAGTGTAGGAGGACGGCTGTGCTCTCTAAACCCAGTAAGCATTGCCTGCTGCTTGCCACTCACCTGCTCTCCTTACAGTGTCGTCCAACAGGCACATCCTACCGCCACCAGCAACAGGAAGAAATGTGGGGATTTTAAATCATAAACAAAAACACACAAACCTTGGAAGATTGATAGTCCACCTTAATGAGCCGATGATGTCATAGAACGGTCTGCAGCAGACTGGGCACAACCCCATTCTGCATCTAGCAAGCTGGGGAGAGCTACATTCAGGCACAAACCATTCTCGGTTTTTTTTTCCTCTTTTTTTTTTTTTTTTTTTTTTTTTTTGAAGCCTCCCATTCTTTTTGACACGGCTGTACCAGCAGGCCAGGCAAGGCAACAATATTAATCCGTACAACCATCAAGCTGCTTCTCGTTCCTCTGAAGAATTGATTTTTTTTTATTTATTTTAAAAAAGATTTATAACCTCATTCACAACAAGTCAGGCAGCCAAACCTGGCTTGACTTGGTCATCCTTGATGGGTAGAACATTAGGAAAGAGGGAGAGCAGAGTTTACTTACAGGAGAATGTATTTTTTATGATGATTATATCCTAAGGTGCACTACTCTACCTTTATAAGGACCTGTAGGAGAGCTTAAGTGCTCCACTGACAACAAGTAAGTACTGCATGTTTTTGAATATTCTGCATTAAAATGGGGAGGGAGGTGTAAGGGGGGGGGGGGGGGGGTGATTGTAGACAGATGAACATGTGTGTTGTTTGTTTATTGAAGTGGGCTGGATGGGTTATGAGGCTCTGACTTCTCTCAGTACTCTGCAAGGCTGATTGTCATTCTCAACGTGTGTTACCTTGGAAGAGAATTTTAAGGCGACCACTAGATGCATCTCCATGGATTGAGAGCAGAGTTGGGGGCTTGTGCTCTACTTGTGGCTGCACGCAGCAAGGCACCTGCTGATCTCTCCTTGACTTGGAGCATGCAGTGCAGAGCTATTTCATCCTTCACGCCTGTGGCTTGCTGATGCTTCTACTGGTGCTGATGATGGTGCTGATGCTGAGGGTGCTGCTGATGATGATGCTTGGTCGCTTTTACGACTGCTAAACCTGTCGATTTTGGATCACGTCTGGCAAATTATATGTAATAAAACAAACAGAAGAGCCTAGCTGCCTGTTAACCCCACCACTGCCTGCATCAGAGAGGGGCTTTTAGTGAAAGCAAAGCGCTGGTTTGGCAAGGCAAGGCAGAAGAAAGGGTGACCTATTGCCCTTGTGGAGAGGCAGTCTCCTGCATGCTAAAGAACTCTGGGATTTAAAGTGTTGCTTTATACACCGGTGCAAGGAGAGAGGAGAAGAAGAGGAGGCAGTGTCCATGGCTACTTGGGTATTCCAGCAGCGTCTTGGACAAGGCTACGGTATCGATTTAGCACTTTCGAGTTAAGGTGACAATACACTATTAGATTTGTTTTTCTATTGTTTTTGGTAGATCAGATAAAAGATCGATATGTTAGATCGGGTGGCACTGTGCAATGTAACAGACAGTTCTGCATTGGGGGTGGGTGGGGAGGTTAGGGCAGTCTAGGCCCTGGAGGAGGCAGAGGGCTCTGGCCCAAAACTTGCCGAAACTTTTGGGTGCAGCTGTTGGCAGTGCAAGGGGGAATGCCTGCTGCTGCCTGATGACCTGAAAGGGGCAGCAGAGGGGGGCTGCAAAGGCTTCAAGCGAGGCAATGCAGCTGTCACAAGCAGAAGGGGCAAACATAGCACAGTGAGGTGATGCAGTGATGCAGTAGATGGGACACAATACTATGCAGCTATTTCAATGTGACAGCCAGGAAGGGGAGCAATGCGGCTGTGTACACCTCCTGCACATACTTCTCAGGCAGGCAGGAATCCACCAAGACATTAGGCCAAAGAGAGGAGGTAGATTTAGCACCAGACAGGGACTAATGGAAATGATTAGTCTCATCAGGTACGTTGTAATCACTAGCTAGGGTGTATTATCTATATCACCCCATATATATATATATATATATATATATATATATATATATATATATATATATATATATATATATATATATATATATATATATATATATATATATATATATATACATATACATGCCATTATCTTACTCAGTATATAGAGTGTACCTGCTCCTTTAGCTACATGATTATAATGGACCAGATGGATGGATAAAAAAAAGAAGATATAGATAGATAAATGGGGAGGGATGTAAGAGTGACACATATATAAAACATACAAGCAGCTTAATTGGCTTTTCCCCCAAATTGGCCCCTAGAGTATAGCAGGGACGTTAGATTGTGAGCTCCTATAAAGGTGCACACTAATGATACAATCTTGATTGTACAATCTTACCAAATCTCTATAGAAGAAGGATAAACAGTATGGATATACTTTGAGTGTATACTGTAAGGTGCCCACTAATGATACAATCTTGATTGTACAATCTAACCACTTCTGTGTAATAGGCAGGACTACCTAGATTATCCATGCAAAGTATATTCACTCACTTTGACTTTCTGCTACATAGATTTAGTAAAACTGTACTATCAAGATTGTATCATTAATGGGCACCTTTGAATCTCGGCTCTGCCTGTTCAGTAAGCCAGCACCTATTCAGTAGGAGACCTTGGGCAAGTCTCCCTAACACTGCTGCTGCCTATAGAGCGCGTCCTAGTGGCTGCAGCTCTGGCGCTTAGAGTCCGCCAGGAGAAAAGCGCGATATAAATGTTCTGTGTTTGTTTGTTTGTTGTTGTTTGTTCACCTTTAGACAAGGCAAATAACATTTGTATTACGCTTTTCTCCTTGCTGACTCAAAGCGCCACAGCTGCAGCCACCAAGGCACTCTCTATGGGCAGTAGCAGCTAGGGAGTCTTGCCCAAGGTCTCCTACTGAATAGGCAACAAGGCAAATAACATTTGTATTACGCTTTTCTCCTTGCTGACTCAAAGCGCCACAGCTGCAGCCACCAAGGCACTCTCTATGGGCAGTAGCAGCTAGGGAGTCTTGCCCAAGGTCTCCTACTGAATAGGTGCTGGCTTACTGAACAGGAAGAGCTGAAATTCGAGTCCTTAACCAGTACACTATCCAGCCACTAAGGTAGTCTCTCATATTTCATAGCAGTGGTAAGATTGTACAATCAAGATTGTATCAATTGTGGGCACTTTCAGGGACAATAAGTGACATGAATAATTCAGTTTGCACTGAAAAGCACTGCAGAAAAAAGTCAGCACAATAACAATGCATGATAATAATATGAGTAGAGATAGACGATAGATAGATAGATAGATAGATAGATAGATAGATAGATAGATAGATAGATATGGATAGAGCATTGCCTAGGCATGCAACGATCAAGACTAATGACTAATCGATTTTTCAGCTGGACCCCTTGACCCCCCCCATTGGCTTCTTATCCCAGTGTGATCTTATTTGGATAGTGATGCTGCTCTCCTATGGAGAGTGTGCAGTTGCTGGTAAGATGCGGCAGTGCTTTGTACTGGGCTAGAAATGGGACTGCAGCTATAGTCAGCTCTGTGCATCCCCCATCACCTCCTCCTCCATCATCACACACACACACACACACACCATTTCAGTACAGCCCTG